>NW_026684271.1:338099-352297 GCF_943735745.2 Anopheles bellator | reverse complement strand
CATTGAAGCAAGTAAATCCAACATACTCTGGTTCACAAAACAAAACCTCAGAAAAGCACAAAAATTTCTCATCAACAACTCTCAAATACCAAACCATAGTGTAACCAAATTACTAGGAATAGTAATAGATAACCAACTTACCTTCACTAAACACTTTAAATATCTAAAAACCTCCACAACAAAACACTGTCTTCTCTTCCGAAAAATATGCTCTGGCAGAAAAGAGCGTCGAGAAAAAAAAAACAGCTCTTAAAATTCTCTACAACTGGCTGCTACCCAAGCTTCTCTACGGAGCAGAATTTTACTCAATAGCCTTAGGTAAGGTTTACCCCCGGTGATAGAGTAGTCGGTAACGCTCTTCGCTGTCAGCGCAGCTGGCCAGGGTTCGAATCCCGGGATCGGTTGTCGCTCAACCGGCCATAGTTTCGATTCCCGATACCGGCGTTGATAGAGGGGGGTTGGCGCGGGACCAACAACCCCGCCCGTAAAAACGAACTGTTACGGATAGCACCAGGGATAATTGACATTAACATTGTCTCTGGTGCAGGCCAAGACCGCACAGCGGTTGTAGTGCCAAAGAAGAAGAAGAGAAGCCTTAGGTAAAACATCCCTAAAACCCATTGAAACCATATACAACAACATCATACGAACAATATCAGGAGCATTCAGGTCAAGCCCCATAGCATCACTCCTATGCGAATCAGGCCAGCTACCTTTCCACCAAGTTCTCATAAACAAGCTCTTATAGGCATACAGCCGACTCAATGAAAAGCAATGCCCAGCAACACAATTAACCTGCCGAATTAAAGAACACTTCAAACAACTAACCAATAAAGACCTTCCTCCAGTTCAGGCTCTCTGCAGAATCAGAGAAAGGCCCTGAAACAGCACCGTTCCCACCATTGATCGCAC
Organism: Anopheles bellator; assembly: GCF_943735745.2. Classification (NCBI taxonomy): domain Eukaryota; kingdom Metazoa; phylum Arthropoda; class Insecta; order Diptera; family Culicidae; genus Anopheles; species Anopheles bellator. The sequence continues at coordinate 351,385 of NW_026684271.1, read as the reverse complement.
CATGCAATCAATTAAAAAACAACAATACAACAACAAAACTACCACGCAAACCTTCCTATCACACATTAACAAGAACTATAAAAACCATCACCATATCTACACAGATGGTTCCATTCTAAACAATACAGCAGCTTGCAGTATAAAACTCCAAAATAACCTATCAATTTTCTCCGCCGAGGCCATAGCACTCTCTATTGCCTCTGAAGAAGCTACAAAACCCACATCAAAAAATGCAATCTTCACTAACTCCGGTAGCGTTCTCGAAGCCCTTCAGAACGGAACATCCAGACACCCATACATACAAAACATAGAACTGGCAAACAACAACAATAACATAGTCTACTGCTGGATACCCAGTCACCTCGGTATCAAAGGCAACGATCATGCCGACTCCCTGGCCAACACCGGCAGACAAAAAACCGACCAGAACACAAACCCCCTACCTAAAGACGACCTTCTACGCTGGACAAAAGACCAAATCCGAACTTCTTGGAACAAACAATGGCAAAAACAAAATCACAACAAACTCTACCAAATCAAACAAACCACATTACCGTGGACCGATCCACCCAACCCAAACCATCAAAGAATCATATCCAGATTGCGAATTGGCCACACAAATATCACGCATCAACATTTGATGGGCAGAAAAAGCGCACCAATATGCATCACTAATCGTCGAATGCAGAGCGTATGATCGAGTGAGAAAAGAGCTAGGTATTCCAAATGACCTACCAACAACCCTAGCAAACAATCCAGATAACATCAAAACCCTAATTCAGTACCTCAAAGAAGCTGACCTCTACTACAAAATATAAACCAACAAAACATCGATTTAAAATAGTCCAAACCAACAAACCAACAAACCAATAATATAAAACCACCCAAAACAATAAACCAACAAACCAACTATATAAAACCAAACGAAACCAACAACCAACAAACCTGCAAAAAGAGATGAAAGAAGCTTTAGGCTCAAAATCTCTAAAATAAAGATAATAACATCAACAACAACTTTCTTATTCGCCTTTGCGCTATTGGGTCGGCTGCGATTAATATTCGCCACAATAATCAGCTTTTTTAAAGTTAAAATCACAACATAAGGTACGTGGACGCGTTGATACAATACATGATGACGATAGATTCCTAACTGAGTGAGAACACCTAACGGTTCGTTTACCAAAACGAGGTCCAGCAACCTATCGTTGAAATTAGGTATGTCATTGAGTTGGAAGTTGCACATATTGAAGTCGTTCACAAGCTGGTCATTCCAGGTGTTGGATGCAGATGGCAAAAGATGGCGAAAGCTCACGAGCTGAGTGTCCTCGATGACCCAAGACAGGGATGGTTGATTAAAGTCTTCGATCAACATCAGGTGACATCCCAGCTTACAATGATCGTTGACCTCGACGAGAGTGTCCTCCAAAGCGCTCAGCACAGCAGGGTCAGAGCACAGACGGGGCGAAATACATATGGCGCCTTACCACAGCGTAGTGCGTGCAAGTTCATATGAAAGAAGGATTCATTAGATTTCTAATGATGTATAATATAGGTACATTACCGTTGGAGAATTGGGCTAACGATCGCGTTAAAGTAGCTGATAAAAGTTGGTTTTAAAGAGCCATTTCTTTCGACTTTGAGAGATGAATTTTCGGAATCTACACTACAGGGAAGTTCGGATTTGCCATATATAACTTATCTATTTTAGGATAGCACGACTAAACCTCAGTTTTTGAAATTGACTTATGACCGCCCTTTCCCCATAGTGCGACGTATTTTTGTCCGCCTTGTCGGCGCGCCGACGATTCGAAAGCTTGTGGATCCTTGGGCTACACAGCACCGATCTGGATCAAGTGCGCAAGAACGCATATTAAGAAGCTACAAGTCCACCAGAATAAGCTTCTAAAACTAAAAATAAACGTACTCTCATGGTATAGTACTACGCAACTTGCCGTCAGGACGCATATGGATTTTTTTAATTATTCACGTCGACAACTTTATCAAAGCTAGTGCACAGACAGGGTAAACTAAGATTATACAAGATGATAATCCGCTCTGTCTTGTGTTATGGATCGGAGAACCTGACTCAGTCTCAAGAAAGCAGATTAAGGGCCCATTACGAAACTCGAATCGAGAACTCGAACGGTCATTTGAGTTCATTTTGCTATAGCTTTCTCTTTCTGCCTTCTCTCTTGCTGTATTCTGCTTTCTCTTTTACTGTGTTCACCCGATCGTTCGAGTTTCGCAACGGGGCCCTAAATGTTTTTGAGAGAAAGATCCTTAGAAGAATCCTTGGCCCACTGAAAGATGGAGAATTTTGGAGAATCAGATACAATAGAGAACAAGCCAATATGATGTTGATGATGAAATTTCTTTCATATACTATAAAGTTATTTGTTTGTACCAATAATTACCATCTTTATTGATATGCTTATTACTATAGATTGAGTTGAATTGGTCACATCGTTATTGAATAGAACGGCCAAAAGACAGAAACGATAGCACACAATAATAAAAAATGTCATCAGAAAACAACGTTGACATATCAGTGCATCGTTCAGCTAATTTCACAACAGTCTACAATCTAATTTGTAGTGAAATTGATCTAAACATAAGCACAAAAATACTTGGTATAAATCGTACTTTGCTTTCACTGTGTGATAGAGTTCACTTAAAAAAATCGTTACATTCTACCGAAAATGTGTGTCCTGCCAAAGCCATGAAAATGAAAGACAAGGATAACAAGATGTCCTCCAATTTGTTCGTAACATTGGAAATTTAACACAAATATTCATTTGAAATGTGTAGCTTGACATAAAGTTTTACGAAGTACAAACAGCTTAAAATATTGTCCTTGTTTAAATTTATTTCTTTTCGAAGAAACGAACCCATACATTTGAAGGTCAAGGACAGAAAGATGTCTCACAGTTTTCATAAAACTTTGGAAATATTACAATACTGCTCAATTTGGAATGTGTAGCAAAATTTTTCGTTTTTCGAAGCACAATACAGCTCAGCGCAGTGACATGCTACAGACACAAGCAACAATGGTTCCATTCGTATCCATATCAGCGGACAAACTGCACGCGTCATGGATTTATCTACTGAGAAAAGAAAACTTCTGATTCCCAGGTCAGATCTGTATACAATCTTACTAAGCCGTTCCTTTAGCCATTTTCATCATATCTGTATTATCTTTGCTGTAAATTATTTGTCTCTTAAAAACTAGATAAAAAGGTACTCCATCGTGTAACAAAAGTTTCGAGTTACACTTGTTTGCTTTCGTTTTCATTTCGGTTTCATATTATTATAATTTTTCCGTTCACGAATTTTCTTCTCTCAGTCGCTGTTGCTCCATGCGCTCTCACAGATATTTTTTTCGAAACTTCTCCGTTCGCGATGTCAAACGCATTCGTTGTGGGAATATTTGATGTAAAGAATCATGCGCCAAATTTGGTTCTCCTTCAATACGTACTGGTAATTTCAAGGGAATTGTTCTAGTGTTCATTCAAACGATGTATTTACTGATGTTAGTTTGGTTCGTACTCCATCTCTCGTACTTCAAAGGATGCTCGCATTTAGGTAGCTGTTTAGTCTCTCTCTCTCTCTCTTTCTCTATCTCTATCTCTCTCTCTCTCTCTCTCTGAAACGAACGAAGTAAATTATTGCAGTTTTCTACTGTTACCTTCTTCTGGTTGCGCTTTTGTTGATATAGTTTCGATGAAGCATTCGTCTCGCTCGATTATTACACACTAAATTAATCCAACACCGACAAAAATATATGTTGATTGATTGCACAGAAAATCCCCGATTTTACTTTTCCTTCTTTTTTTCTTTCTTTCTTTCTTTCTTTCTTTCTTTCTTTCTTTCTTTCTTTGCTTTTTTTTCTTGATTCTTCTTTTCTTTCTTTCATTCTTTGTTTTCCTATAGTTTGCCTTTTTCTTTCCTCTTTTTAAAATCTAGTGACATAATAATAAACATGGATAAACATGATGTTTCGGTTTTGTTGCTGTAGAGTTTTAAAATTTTTATAAATTATAATATTTGCATTACTTTCTACCTCCATACCTACAATTACTAGTGGACTTCATGATCATACATACTCTTTTCCTTTCTGTATCTTTTTAATTTTGATCGCTGCTGTCTGTGGGCTCTAAAAATGAACTCTGGGAAGTGCACTTTTTATATTGTGTTGTGTGTATAATTATTAAATTGCAGTTGTGTATTAAATGTGTTGAAAGGGTGATAGGTACCTCATTCATGGGCGTTTGCATCGAGGTTCCTATCAGAGTAGTGCAGTGTTGAAAAGTTCCAATAGCACTTTAACAATGCAATAAACTCTCGTTTTCTAAACAACATGATTGTCAACAGTGAACAAATGATTGGATATACAAAAATCTCTTCGCCAGAAATAAGGAGCCCGCATCGGACCATCATTCTTCCTTCTATACCCGACGCGGTTAAAATAGGTACGCATTCGTTCGAACTTAGATTCGTTCCACATTGAGCATCTTCTTTTTACTCTCTTGTTTCCTTACAATCTAAATCAAATGAAAGATCATCACTCTAAATGCGGTTCTCATTTGTTATCAATTCGTAAGACTCACTATGCTCGAATGGTATAATACCTTCTTCGAACGGTATAATACCGTGTTTCTGTCAACTCGGTAAAGACTTTATCTCTCCTCTTGTGATTGTGGGTTATGTTCTTTTGTTCTCAGGGTTTGGCAGCTTCTGCAAACGCTTCTGCATTGGCACCACATTGCGCTACTATTGCTATTAGTTAATTTTCCACAATTTTTCAATTTGACTATCTTTCAGTGGTATGAGTTTAGTTGCCTAACTCCAGTAGCAATACAGTATTACTTTTTGTGATTGTTTGAAAGAAATTTGTTAGCACGCCCCTTCGAGGGTATGAAATGTTGCGTATTGATTTCGGATGAGTCTTTCTGTGAATCTCCATGCCGTTGCGTCACAGTGGAAACAGTAGCCTAAGCGCTTCCGCTTTCTACGATTGTTTTTGAATACAAAAAAATACATGTAGACTTAATGAGCACTATTAGTTAACCACTATGAAGGTGTACTGAGAAAAAATGCAGTTAAGCAAACCCTTCCCCGCTCCCTCGTACTGTTTAGGTAAGAGTTAAATAAAAAAAATAGCGTATGCAATAACGCTTCACTATAAACGAAAACTTAACAACAAAAAATGCATTTTGAATTCCTTTCTTGAGTCACTCCCACTACCGACGGCCGGAAGCCGTTCAATAGAGTATCTATTCGACGAGTCTATCGTTTCTCTGGTGCTAGTGCATTGGGAGGCGATAATCATGCCAACGGCGGCCGTTATCATCAACAGCAAGTTAGTACTCTTGCTGCAATTCACAGTTTAACTCTATCTTTGTCGATTCGAACCGAGTCTCATTTTGCTTCTCCGGTGCCCCTCTTCCCCTCTCACTCTCTCGTCGTCACGTTTTTCAACGTTTTGAGCTGACGCACGTTTATCTACAACTAGTGTAGCTAACATACTTTCGAATCTAGGGATATATTGTTCGCTAATTACTTTTTCCTACCGAATAAGATGCCTAACATAATATTGCAGCAAATAAATAGGTTGGTGTGTGTGTGGCTTTATGTCGGTGTTTCGTGTTTCTTAAGTACTAGGTATCAGCAGTCGACCATGTAGCGTTTCGCGGGCCGGTTAGAAAATCTTCACACTTAACGCATGCGTGCGCGTCTGTGCGTGCGTGTATATATGTATTTTGATCATGATTTTGGCGGGGGGTGGGGGCGGGAGGAAGAGGGTTTCAAGGAGCAGAAGGGAGGCTTGGTTGTTTGTTAGTGGGAGTGGGGGAGTGGGAGAAAGAGGAAATGGTGTGGTAGAAGGGTTGGATGGATGCGATGGTTTGTTTGTTCCAGTAAGGTAGGGAGGATTGGGTTGCTCAGTGTGCTTGAATTTTAACTTGTTTCCATCTCTAGACCATCCGGGGTTTCCCATTAATTGTGCACCGGCATTGGTAGCGAGCCAAGCAGATTGTTGGCGAACGCTGCGTTACTGAACTTGAAGTGCCGTTTGTCGTAAAACTTAAGCAGTGCCGGTGAGTACGGATGCTTCTCTTTCAAGTGCATGTAGTGCACCTCCGGCTCGTTCGTCGTGTGTCCACACTCTTCGCAAACGTACATCTGCAAGAAATAAGTAGAGCATAAGAGAAATTTAGAGTGGAAGAAAAGGTGACGATCGAAGAAGGATGTGAGAAAGTACACGCGTGACACGTGCAACGCTGTGTTATGACCTATACCTTCGTGCGTCGCTCTTTGTAGGCGTACTGGTGCTGGACACCGTGCACCTTGAGGCAGTGCGATTCGAGCGAGCAGCGCTGCGTGAAGGACTTCTCGCACAAGTTGCACTTGTACGGTCGGACGCCGGTGTGGGTGCGCGTGTGCCGCTTCAGGTCGAATGTGTCATTGAAGCCCTTCGCGCAGAACGTACACAGATACCGTTTCACGTCCGAATGGCACTTCATGTGCCTGTTCAACAACCGTTGCAGGCTGAAAGTCTTCGAACAAATACGACAGACGAAACGGTTCTGGTCATCGTCGGTGGCTGTCGCGGTCGGAGCACACACAACGGTGACACCCCCGACGACGCTGTGCCCGGGCGAACTACACCCGTTCGGAGAAGCGGCGGACGACGAGGTAGACGATGCGGATGATGAGGAGGGTGAGTTAGAAGAAGTGGAGGAGGCAGAGGAAAGGGAAGCCGTTGAGGACGCGGATGTCGAGCTAGCGGTGGTCGCAGAACCAACTACGACCACATTATTCTCAAGCTGTTTCTGTGGTAGCAGATGCTGCTGATGGTGTTGCTGCTGCTGCTGGTTGTGGTGCTGGTGGCTGCGTGCTTTGGACGTACCGCCGCCGCTCGACCCCAGCGACTTACTGTGGCGCTCATCGATACGCATCCGTAGCGGAACATTCTCGATTGCCAGTGGATTCTTGATGCCATGGCCGCCGTTAACGAACTGCAGCTCCGAATCGGCGGGCAGTCCGAGCTGTTGATGTCCATCCGGGGCAGGAGGGCCGTAGTTGTTGAAAAAGGAGAAAAAAATAGACGTTAGTGAAAGTTATGCTCCGCAGAAATGGCGAGAATTCGAAACATTTCTCTACATACGTTCTGAATGGTGCAAGCAATTACGGCTGGGGGTGGACCGACTACCGCTACGTGACCCAGGGTCGCGGAGGTGGCTCCGGGCGATCGGACTCCAAGCGATCGGTGTTGCTGCTGTTGCTGGTGTTGCTGGTGCAGTGGGTTGGATTGGAGGTGCAGAGAGGTGACGTTCGACCCCGCACCGTGTAGCATCGCCGGCTGAAGGTTTTGCTGTAGCGCTACGTCCAACGAAGACGAACCGCCGTTTGGCGACGGCAGCGACAGGTTGCTGTGACTGTCGAGCGGATCGTAGCGTAGCAGCGCCTGGTAGGACTGGTAGGACGCAGCTCCGACGCCCGTCTGGAGGTAGCCCAGCCCCGGCTGGTTGTTGTTGTCGTGCGCCGCTGCGCCGTACTTCTGCAGGCTCTGTTGCGCCACCTGATGGTGAGCGTTGAGATGATGCTGCTGGTGGTGGTGCTGCGAATGCTGTAGCTGATGCTGCTGCTGGTGCTGATGTTGCTGATGGCCACCGTGTTGCGGATGCTGGATGGTGTTGGGCGTGAGCGAGTGGTGCTGACTGCTGAAGGCTGCAGCGGCTACCATCGTCGCGTACTCCCGCGGCAGTGTCAGATGTCCGTTCTGTTGGTGGTGGGCCTCACCGGAAGGATACACGTCGCCAAAGGCTTCGTGCGCCGGGTCGATGTGTTGCAGCGGAGTGCCGACGGAGTCGGGTGTAAGTGAGGGCGTGGATGTGAGCTCCAGGTCGTTGCCGTTGCTCGACTGTTCGTCGTGCATGGCGCGCGAGTAAAGCGAGAAATCCGCATCGCTCAAACCTTCCAGCAGCACCGTGGGACTGCCGCCACCGGATGAAGCGTAGGTCGTCAGCTGCAACGAGTCGCCGATGTCAATCATGGCGTCGGGCACACCGTAGCCGCCGCTACCACCCCCGCCGCCATTCCCGGATGCTCCACCGTCTACAGGTACAATTTCACCAGCCCCCGTGTTCTCTCCTCCATCTCCGCCTCCGGCCCTGCTGCTGACGTACAGTCCCTGCAGGGTCGAGTCCACCTTAGCATCGTAGTCCAGATCGATCTCGTCCTTTAGCGGCAACCCGAAGTGGTTGTGCAGCATTAGATGGCAGTGTTTGCCCATAGCAGCGGCGGCAGCAGCAGCCGCTACCGCCACCACCGCGGCCGACTCCGGACTGCCAATGTCGCTGCCATCGCTGCCAGTGCCATTAGCACCGCCCCCGTCGTTGCTGCCAGCGCCGTCGGTGACTCGCTTACCATCACCGCTGCTGCTTGCGCCCGTCGCACTACCGTAACTGGTAAAGCCCGGCCCCAACCCCAACAAACTGCTCTCAGCGCCCCCGCCCGATCCACTGCCGCTCAGTTCCTGCACGGTGGCCTCACAGTCGAGCGTGCTGAGTAGCTGCTGGTAGCTGGATGTGCCGTTCGTGAGATAGCCACCGTTCGCGTTGTAGCTGTTAAGGGCTCCTCCCGCTCCGCCACCCTTTAGACTTTCGTAGAACGGTGGCAGGGAGCCGGTGGGTGGGCTGTTCGGACCGTAGTTGGAACGGCCATCGCGCCCTCCCATCCCACCACCGCCGCCACTCCCCGTACCACCGCCGAAGGCACCACCACCGCTGGCACCTCCACTGCCACCGGATGCGTATCCGCCACCGCCACCGCCGTTCGATGTCCCGCCCCCACCACCATCGCCGGCGCCTCCGGATTGGTTTTGGGCAGCGCCACCGCCACCACCACCGCTACCACCATCGCCCGAGGACCGTCCGTGCCCTGCCGCGCCCTGTACGATGCCGTTCAGGACCGCGGCGGCCGCAGCAGCCGCGGCCGCCGACCGAAACGGTTGCAGGTTCCGTTGCAGAATGCCGGCTGGGTGGGGGCTCGTGTTCATTTCAGCGCGCTTATCGCAATTCTCTTCCTCCTCCGCTTCGTTTCGCGGTCCTTCCGCTGTCGGCGGCGTCGGCGTTGCCACCGACGCCGGCGGGCGCTTCGGTATATGGTAGTCTATCGGTTGTTCCTGCTCCGGTTCTGCGATCAGTGCCACCGGTACCCTCACCTTCAAGTCTACTGCCCGGGGGTTGGGATCAACGCCCACCGGCTGTTGTTGGTGTGGTTCGGTGGACGATAATTTGGCTACGACGGGCGTCCGCTGGATGACAGAGCAGCGCACCACCGTTCCGTGGGGTACCACCTGGGGTAGCGGAGCAGGGCGTGTGTGCAGCGACAGAAGCCGACCCTTCGCCGATGGCAGTTTGTCCACCGGGGACGATATTTGCCGATAGTGGTCACCGCTGGGTACACTAGGCTCCTCGCGTATCACACCCTTCCGCGCGACCCGCTGCTCATTGTACAGGGTGCTCCGTGGGGAGCGTACCGAGGACGATGACGATAACGACGGCGGCGGCGGTGGTGGTGGTGGTGGTGGTGATGGTGGCGGGGGCGGTGGCGGCGGAGGTGGTGGTTGCCGCGGTGATAAAGCAGTAGGGGTGAGGAGGTATCGAGGTGACGTCGTCGATGACGTCGATGACGACGATGACGATGACGACGACGACGACGAGTTAGCGATGTTGTCGTGGTCCTGTGGTGGGCCTGCCTTCGTGGGACTGATCTCCTCGGCCGTTGGTTCCGACCGCCAATCCACCTTCTCCAAGATGGCAGGAGGCGTGGGAGGGTACGCTTTGCGCTCGGCGTTCGTGGGGACATGACCGCGCAATCCGACGTACGGCGACGGTCCGTCGCAGCTACGGAACGTACCGTTGCTGACAGTGGGCAGCGGCAGCAGGACGGGGCACCGCTGGTCATACTTTGCTACCGTTACCGCCATAATTGGCCGCTCACCATTACTGCCACCACTGCCACCACTGCCACCACCAGCTGCGGCGCCCTTCTTGCTAGCAGCCGCCTCGGCTCTAGGCGGTGACGGTTGTGCTATTCGATTTGTCCCGACACTGATGAACGAAGATCGCACCACCGCAGGCACCACCACTGGTTCCCCTTCGCGCTCCACCACCAGCACCTCTTCCGTTGGCTCGCCCTCCTTTTTCTCCTCGGCGATGGGTACCGATGCCAGCAGTGGCGAAGGATACGGCCTGCCATTTCGGAACGGTTTGTCTTCTTCTACGTTGTCCTTGTTGCTGTTGCAAGTGACCGAAAGTGGCGGAGCTGCAGAAGTAGCAGTAGTAGCAGTAGTAGCCGTGGTAGCAGTAGTGGTGGTAGTAGTAGTCGATGTTGTCGTAGTGGTTATGGTAGCAGTAGAGGGAGGGTAAGAAAAACAAGGATCTTTGGTGGATGTATTGCTGCGGAGAAACCGGCCTGTCTGCATGTTATGATAGTGGGTTTGATAGGGGTTGTGGAGATGGTGGTGACGGTAGGCTTGCGTTATGCCGAGCGGACGGTGATGATAGTGGTGATCAGCGACAAAGCTGCCTGAGCCGCTAGTCGCGGAGTCGCTGTTGAAGGGACTGCCAGTTGTGGTTGCTACTCTTTTCCCACCTCTTCCTCCATCTCTTTGTACTCCTCCTCCTCCTCCTCCTCCTGGTCCTCTTTCTTCTCCTTCTGCTAGTCTTTCTCCTCCCACTCTTGCACCAGTGGCTCTTACTTCTCCGTCTCCTTCATCTCCGCCTTCTCTACCTTCTCCTCCTCCTTTTCCTTCTTCTCCATCTCCACCACCTCCTCCTTCACCTCTTCCTCTTTTTCCTCCATCATTTCCTCCTCCTTCTCCTCCGCCACTGCCGCCGCCGCCGACGCATCTATCACCTTCTCCTTCTTCTTCGCCTCCTCTGCGCCCTCCTTCCCTTCCTCTTCCTGTACCTTTTCCTCCTCCTCCTCCTCCCCCACCACCTCGACCACTTCCTTTTCCTCTTCCTTCCCTTCCTTCTCTTCCATCTCTTCCAGTACCTACACCCCGTTCCCCTCCTTCTCTATGTCCTTCTCGTTCTCCTTGGCCGTCTTCTCTTTCGCCATCTTCTTCTGCATCTCCGTCTTCTTCTTCAAATGTGAATGCCGCTACTTTGGGTGCAGCCGTTGCCAACCGCTCCGGGGCAAAGAGCGACAAGGACGGTGATGGAGCTCGCTTCCGGCATGGGGGACTGAAGCGATTCTCTTCCCCAAAGATGTCGCGATCTGAAACGAACAGTACAAAGAAGATATGAATCGAAGGTCAAACATAGGTCAACGTTCTTGGTTCTGTGCTATTGTTGATCTGGGGTAGAGTAGAGGAGAGGGTAGAAATACTTCATCCAGAGTACCAGAAGAAGTGCAAGAATTCTCAGTGCAGTAGTCAGTACAGGGGTTCTTCCAACTCCAAGCCCATCGCCCGGAACCGAAAGCCCGCGTTAGGTTGAGGAAGAAGCACATTCCGCCGGTAGTGAGCATAGCACTTTGTTGCGTCGTAGCCGAGAGTGGGGTTCGCCTGGCATCACAGGCATCGACCGTTGCCTACCTAACAGAGCACCGCGCCGTTTCGTGGTGTCATGTGGATCGAAATCGCACCCCCACAGAAATGCTTTAACAGGCTGTGGGTAAGCCCGACAGAGTGATTAGCCAGCGACCGCCAAACTTGCGCGCTCCACCGCGTCCCACAGGGGGAAACATACAGTACATATCGACCAAGTGCAAACGAGCTTCGTATGTTAGTCCGAGAACTGACCGGGGGTTTCAGCAGCTGCCGTCGCTACGTAGCGTCCAGTCCATCAGAACCATGGTCGACGGCAACGGATCTACAGCGCATCACCATCACGCCACGGATGGCGGAGGAGCCGCAAGAGACGGCGGAGCCGAAGCAGACGGAGAAGGCGGAGAAGGAGGACGTCTCGGCAGCTTGTTCCCGTGGACGGACGATGACGACGGCGGCATCGGCCGCGGCATCATCTTCGATTGTAGGAGCGCCAGCGAGGTGATGCCGGCGGGGCTGGCCAGCCCGCGCTTTCAGGCGCTAGTGTACGGGGCATACATTAGCACGCTGCTGGCGTCGGTCGTCGGCAACACTTCGGTGATCGTGATCGTCGCCTGCCCCCGGATGGGTCTGCGCACCGTCACCAACCTGTACCTAGCGAACCTGGCGCTGGGTGACCTGCTCATGACGCTGTTCTGCGTGCCGTTCTCCTTCGTCGCACTTTTCGTGCTTCAGTACTGGCCGTTTGAGGGCGCGATTTGTGGCATAGTGAACTACTGCCAGGCGGTCTCGGTGCTGGTCAGTGCGTATACCCTCGTCGCGGTTAGCGCAGATCGCTACAAGGCGATCGTCTGGCCGCTGCGATCCAGCCCATTCCGGTCCCGATCCGGCATCGGAGCAACTGTCGGCCGCACCGCCGGCCGCCTCCAAGCCCTGTTGCGGCTGGGGGCGGTATGGGTTGTGGCGGCCGCCACTGCTTTGCCCATTGCCCTCCACTCAACCCTGGTGCAGCCGAGTGCGTGGCACGTGCACTGCGCCCAGTCGATCTGCACCGAGGTGTGGACTGACCCGGCCGCCGACCAGGCCTACTCCCTTGCCCTGCTGCTTCTGCAGTTTTTCGTGCCGCTCGTCGCCCTCGTCTACACATACGGGCAAATCGGGTGGCATCTGAGAGGCGCCAGCCCACCTCTCGGTGAGTCCGGGCGGGCCCGCCAGAGGCACCTGAGGCGGGCCTGGCGCCGTACCTTGCGCACGATGGTGGCCGTCGTTACCGCGTTCATCGTGTGCTGGCTGCCGTTCAACATCTTCATGCTGGTTCCCCTCGACGACCCGGGCTGGGAGCCGCTGCCCTATCTCTGGTTCGTCTTCCATTGGCTCGCAATGTCGCACTCCTGCTACAATCCGCTTATTTACTGCTACGTAAACCCGCGCTTCCGGCAGGCGTTCTACGCGATGCTCGTGCGTCCCGTCATCGTCCTCTGTCAGCCTTGCTGGCGCTGGTGGACTGCACTTTCGCCCAACAGCATCAACAGCAGGGACCAGATGGCAGCAGAGACGGTGCCTCAGCGGCATGTTGGTGCTGTCAGTAACGACAGTGAATAAGGCAAGTGTAGAGCAACAGCTGCAGCAGCAGCACCACCACTACCACCACCACCACCACCACCACAACCACCACCACCAACACCACCACCGTCACCACCACACCACCCCACTACCACGCCAATCC
>NW_026684271.1:301761-328099 GCF_943735745.2 Anopheles bellator | reverse complement strand
GGTTCGGGTAGCTCGGGCACTCAATTTTGCTCACTGGGCGTCGAACCTCGCGACCCGATTTTGTAGTTTGCCCTTTCGCGCACATATGATCAAATGACGAGGAAAACATCGACGAAACATCGATTGTTTGCTGTTGTTGTTGTGTGTGTGTGTGATATAACATCACATCGTTCCACTCACGTACGCAGCGGGGCGCTGCAATCGCATGGAAGGGATGGTTTCAAGTTTGGCCGGTTAACTGCTCTACTCACTCGCTGTAATGGTTTTTACTGGTAGCCCTTGAGGTTCGGTATACAATGGGATTTACTTCTACCACTGGCTAAAATTTCGGCATGTTCGACCGGTCTCGGGCGTGGACTGGATGTTGGTTGGCGATATAACTCATAACTCATAATTCAAATATACTAACAATTGATCGCCGCTGACTTTACAAATTGAAGCTTACGTACTAAGGCCTTAAATGGTAGGGGAGACAGAGGCGCGTACGCGGAAGCGTAAGGTGGAGACTAGGAGGTGGAAGTCGAACAGTGAGCTTGCGGCATTGAAGGACCCGATCGCCCGCATGAATGGGTCATTAGATCCGAAGCACGTCAGGCGGGGAGGAATGAGGAACGGAGGTCTGTCACGGAGGCAACGAGATGGGAAAAATCCCCCCCTATTATGTAACTCGAATCGAGTACTCGATCGTTCGAGTTAACACAGTAAGAGAGAAAGCAGAATACAACAAGAGAGAAGGAAGAAAGAGAAAGCTACAGCAAAACGAACTCAAATGAACGTTCGAGTTTCGAGTTCGAGTTTCATAATAGGGCGGATAGAGTGGTAGTGCTGAGAGTAGGGAGGGAGCATCCGTTTTATGGAGCAGGAGGTTAGTGATGAAGAGTAAAGCAATGTAGTAAATAAGAAGCAGCTACGCAAAGGTGAACAAACTCGGGATCTTTAACTACCCTTACTGGGGGGCTACATGAGGCGTGAAAACTAGCGTAAAATTAATTTGTAATGTCAAATCGTTTACGCTTCATGTGGCAGCAAAGATATAAAAACGAAATGTTTAACGTTATTACGTTCGTGCTTTTGTTCCGAGAAAATAGAAATAGAAGAGAAATAAATTAATTTCTGAATAATTCTATTCTTTTCGATTTTGTTGCTGGTATAGCAATAAGAAATTACGTTTTGTCAAATAAGTACCGGGAATTTGTAATTTAAAAAAATTCTTCATTTGATTTTCGATTTTTTTGTTGCGAAATGTTGCTACATATGTCACTCATTTATGTTGAAAATTTCGGCCATTTTTAAAGCTCAGTTAATTTTTTACAGCTTTTTTGCGTGAAAGAGTTCTGTCTCATCGGCGATTTTTGCCTTCTCCTAAATTAATTGACCACAAAGCGGTAATTTGAGTTTTGGAAACAAGAAAAAGCCATAGGGGGCCAGATTTGGTCAATACGGTGGCTTTGGCATCATTAGTTTGTAGTTTTTGGCCAAAAATTCGCACACAAGCAACGATCTTGAACTTCGTATGCACGTGGTCTGTTCAAAAAAGTTCACGACATTTGGGTTTCATTTTTGGATTTCGCGTTTGTGGCGGATTGCTTCGCGCAAATTGCGCATAACTTGCAAGTAATATTCGTTATTGACCGTTCTATCTATCGGCAACAACTCATGTGGCACCACGACCCTGAAATTGAAGAAAACTGTAAGCGAAACTGTTCACATTCGACCAAACTTTGCTTTTTGATGTCTCCAAGCCCTCGGCTTTCTCGGCCCTCTGAGAAATTTTTGAACCACCGATAAGCACTGTTTTTGGTCTTAATAGCTTCACCATTAGCCACAGTCAACATTTTGAATGCGTCCGCGATCCTAATTTCGTTTTCTACACAAAATTTGATATAGATTCCTTGCCATCCATTATTAAGAAGAGAAAAAAACCGCCGATGGGCCAAGAGACGAGCACAGTAAAACAGCTGTCAAAGATTAAGTGATAATTTAAAATGGCCGAACTTTTCACCATAAGTCACTGATATGTGTAGTAATCTAACGCCACAAAATAATCGAAAATCGAATAAAGCATTTTTTTAAATCACAAATTTCCGGATACTTTATTGTCACAACGTAAGTTATCCTCTGTAAGCAAAGCGTATGCAAAAAGCATTTACGCCCGGTTTAACGCTTCGGCCGACCCGTAAACGTTTTGACAGAGGCGCAGCAGTTTGGCATTAATCTGTAATATCAAAAACATTACATTATCATGTAGCCCCCCAGTTAGGGTAGTGTGGGAGCGTAAACGCAGAAACCCCAGACACGACGCAGTTGATTATTACCGCCATCGTACCCCCCAATTGCCGTCGAGGTTCGCTTTTAGATGGGAGTTAACACTAGTGGGAGTTGGAGGCCCGGACCCGCGTGGACGGATCTGGATGCATAATATAAAGTAGAAGAAAACATATACGCAAAAGTGAACACACGCAGATGAAGCGAAGAAAAGCGGAAAAGAACAAGCGTACAAAACTTGGGTTCAATATTTACCCTTATGGTGCGTGTTTGTGTACTGGGCCGTTTTCTTCATAGGAGCCGTTCTGTGCGGCTTCGTTTGTTTACAAAAATACTAGGTTTTGTATTAAGTTATGCGGGTTGATACCAGAGGGCGCTGCTACGAGCCTTTTTTTTGTTATATTGGTACACTCTTCAAATGAACGTATGTGAAGTTTCATTTCAATCGGTCACTTAATTTTTTTTTACAGGCCATTTAGTATCGACGTGCCACAGGACCTTTTAGCAGCTGTTATGACGTCATCATTTGATGGAAAACTCTTTTCGCGCATGATTTTTGAGTTTGGAAACAGATGGAAGTCGTCAGGGACCAAATCTGATGAATACGGTGGATATTCTAACAATTCGACCTCTAATTCAAGGATTTTTATAATTTTCAAAATGCTCTCGAGGCCGGGTGCATTGCTTTGATCAAAGAGGACGTGTTTCTTTATTCAAACTGGGTCTTTTTTCACGAATTTTTACTTTTAGTCGTTTTAAAATGTTATAACAAGAATCTAAATTTATTGTTTTATCAGTTTGCAATTAAAGCGGCAACAAAATTCCATTAAAATCACAAAAACTGATGCTTACATCTTTTTGGGCGATTTCTGGACACGAACTCGTTTCGGAGCTGAAGAACCGGGTTCACACCACTCTTTAGCCACTTATTTTGACTCAGGATCGTAGCAACAAACCCAAGTCTCATCCGTATGAACTGAACCCGTACTGTATGAATCGACGCACAAAATCCACTTTATCCTATCGAAAACGCCTTAAATGTTATCAAGAAAGATGCAGTCGAATGCGTCTTTAGCGAATGCGGCACCCATTTTGCAAATAGCTTGTAGGAACCCAAAACTTCAGGCCTTTAAAAAAAAATTAAGTGACCGATTGAAATGAAACTTAACATACGTTCATTTGAAGAGTGTACTAATATAACAAAAATAAAATAGGCTCGTAGCAGCACCCTCTGGTGTTGCAAAACTTAATACACAACCTAGTACTAAAGCATCGTCCGTGCATCAGCATCGTCCGTGCCATCGTCCGTGAATAATATTTTAACTAGCAAAATTTTGCTACTTTTCAACTGGTTTGGGTAATTTTCGGCCGCAAATAGGCAAACACGGCGAATTCCAGTTGTAGTATCGGTGTGTGGTGCATCTTCGGATCCGTGCCCGAAAATTTGGTGGAACTACGTGCGTTTTTGGCAGAATTCTTTTCTCGGTGTTTTAGCAAGAAAAACTGCGTACCAGCTGTAATGTCCTCCACACCAAAGAGGACGAGATCAACGGCGTCCTTGACGTTGGTGGTATGTTGTGTGAAGCGTGGGCAAAAGTAACCCGCACGCTGCTATCTGGCATTTGTTGGATCTTGTGACAATGCCCACCGACAGCAGCACTTTTCAGAACATGGGCTTCATGAAGACCCTATCATTTTATTACGCGATGTAACGATAGTTCTGCAACACGTAATTTGGCCAACATCAAGTCCACCACTGTATAATGAACATGAGGCAGGTGTTCTCTGCACTGGAGATGGACGGGTTTTAGAAGATTGTTTTGTTTTCTTCAAAATCAGAATTCAGAGGGAGGCATTAGATGGAGGTTAATTGCTCCCGCTGATAGAGCAGTCGGTATCGCTCGTAGCTGTCAACGCAGCTGGCCTGGGTTCAAATCCCGCGACCGGTTGCGACTCAACCGGCCATGGTTTCAATTCCCGATAACGGCGTGGTTGGCGCGGGGCTAACAACATCGCCCGTAAAAACGAACAGTTATGGATAGCATCAGGGATATTTAACAATGTATCTGGTGCAGGCCAAGACCGTACAGCGGTTGTAGCGCCAAAGAAGAAGAAGATGGAGGCAATGTAATAATCTGGAGATATCGACCGACCCAGCCTTCCGTCACGAAGCAACCCGTCGCAAACGCCCAGACTTGTGGGAAACTTAAAATTGGTTGTCGCGCCCCTGCTCGCAGACATCGTGCTTTCTGCGCCAACTTTTGGTCGAAACAAAGCGCTGCGCGAAGTTTAGCTCACAAATGATGCCTACCGATAGCGTATTCCCCAGATTTGCCCCCTGTGACTTTTTCCTGTTTTTTAAACTAAAATTACCTCTTCGTGGTCAATTAGTTTTGGAGTACACAAAAATCGACGATTTTGGCCCAGCAACGAAAAAGTCTTATATGAAAAGTTGCCAACCAAGGAAACAATAAGTTTTTGTATGTTAAAAAACCTGATTCAGCGCAAAAAAAAAAAATTCACTTGAATCTAACTCAACCAAATGGTGACATTAATATGAACACGAATGTTCATGATAAATTGCAAATATGTTGTGCAATACTGTACGTACGGGTCACATTTGATATTGATCTCGAAGGCACGGACTGATTATTATTATTTTTATTTATTATATTTACATTTATTTATTTATTAAATTTACATTTTATCTTAATTTGACCTAATAAAATTATTTCGTCAGATACATGTGACATTTGCTCCACTACGGAATAATTGACTTCTTGACTGCTCTCAGTGGATGGCGTCGATCGACTCTACATAAAAAGGAGATGAGGCGTGGAATGACAACGCTTGTATAACACACCGTTATGAGGTTGTCAATGCGCTGTGGTTGTCTTAAATTGAGATTGTTTTAATTAAGCAATCGTTAGTGTGAATTCTTTCGTATATATTAAAGTATTTGTTGTTCTTTTTTCGCTACGCTCGGTTATTTCTATACTTGCTCAACACCTTTACCTGAGTAGTTTGTCTCTATCTCTCTTTTCAATTGATTGAAATTTTCTCTACCTACTGCTTCTTCGTGTTGGCTTCGGTCTGCTTGTTACGGGCGGCTGCATGGTAGTGTGGCTGCGAAGCACGACGGTATGTTATTTATACATAACACGCCTCGATTGGAGAAAAGAAGACTCTATCCGCAACGGCGCCAGAAACGACGGTGAAAAAACAAGGTACGTGATGTCTTTTATTCTTTATCCCTCTCCTTTCTCGTTTGTGCCAATCGCTCTCTTTCACTTGCTCTCGCTCTCTGACTCTCTTTCGCCTTTTTTATTCGCCTCTGCTTCGTCTTTTTCTCCTTCATTCTCTCTACTCTTCTTACGCTACTTTTTCTCTTTTTCCCTCTTTCGATTGGTCGCTCTCTCTTTATATTTATCTCTTTTTCAATTCACGGCAATTTACGAAGCCGAATTCCACCACCTAACGTCCATAAATGCGCGCCTGCCATCGCCACAGTCCCGTTCGACATAATTCAAGCCAAGAACAGCAACGAGCAGCCAAGCGAGAAACCTTTCTGTGATGATTTGGCGTGTTTCTGAAGCGGAAAGCTCTGTTGTGCAACCAAACCAAGCATACTTCGCCGCGGAACACAAAAGAAAAAGGCCGCGAGCGTGGACGAATAGCCGTTTATAATGTTTATACAGCCGCGATTCTTATATTAGAATGATTTACTTTTCATTTGTATTTCCCTTAGTTGTTTCATTTATAACGGTAGGAATAAGCGATGATGCGTGTTACTAAATGTGGCGCGTTTCACCGAGAGTTTGTACAGCGTTGTGCTAAATAACGAAAGTTTTGTTGAACTTTACCGCCAAATTAGCCGCAAGTTGGTAGTCTGTTGTTGGGTCCCTACAACGCAGTCTCCTCGATAGCGAGGAAACGATTCAATCATTCATGATGCACTGTCCTTAACACATTTTGACGGCACCGTCATCGGAACAACCTTTCTAACGTTTAGTCTTTCTAACGTTTAGTTTAGTCTAACGTTTAGACGTTCTAACTCAACCAATCGAAGGGGTCTTACCAAATCTTACCAGCAAACGTAAAAGTTCTACGGGCTTTTGCAGTCGTACCAAGTGAAATGCCAAAAATTAACAAAGAAATTGAATTAGATAGTGCTAGTGTTATGTTAGTGATGTGCAGTGTACCAACCGGAAATTTTTGGTCTGAATGCGTAACTGGCAACTGGCACCATACAGTTGTATTGGATAACGTGAAGAAAACAGTACAAGACAAAAACACCAGAAAAAACCTGAAAACAGATGATATTGTCCAGCACTGGAAGCCACTGGACAATATCGATAGATTTCACATTCAACTAGGGAAAATATGCATTAAACAGTTCTTTTTCTTTTGGCCCTCTGCCGTGATAAGTGATAATTCTTCTTATCCGACAATTACAACAGCCGAGCGGTATTGGCCTAAAACAAAGACAATGTTTATCTCTGTTCGACTACCAATGGTCAAATACCAACTGTCGGATGCAACGAATATCTACTTTAGTTGCGAAAAACGAAATTTGCCTACAGGACGTTATTAAACCATTTTATATAAATGATGAATGATTGATTTTTCCCCTTATGATTTACAAGTCCATCTCCAAGGCAGCTCCATCGAGTACACTTTATAAATTTCACCGAATGTCACTCGTCTGTGTGTGTGTGTTGTTGTGCGGTAGTTTTTTTACGGCATTCACTGCAAAACGCCATCGCCCACCGCAGCTTTCTAATCGTGCCACATCAGAATACGGGAGGGATTCTGTGCGAATGTGGCCAGCCACATCGTACCTCGACATGGAGCTGCATAAAACATGAGCTCACTCGAGTGGATTAGTAGTCGTTCAGTAAAGGTTGTTTCTCCGCTTACCACCACCACCGCACACGCTGCGCACATCGATGATCACATACACGTTGCGATTCGAGGAGGTGCGTCAGGCGACTCGAAGAGGTAAATCAGGTTTTATCAAGGTTAGACCTTCGAGAAGATATTGACCTTGCTGCTCCAAAGCGTGGGCTGCGGCGGTTTGTGTGAGTAATTCAAGTTATTTGCAGCGGCACAGAGCACGCCGACCTCGGTCTCGCGCGCACGTCTTGCGCCGTGCATCAGAATAGGCGCGCAAGAAAGACAGAGACTGTTACATATTATTTCCGTTATGGGAAGTAGTATGTAGCTAGAGATGGTGTGGCATGTATGCGTGAGAATGTAAGCAGCGTGTTAGCTTTGTTAATCATTTGGCGAACGAATACTGGTAGCAACTCCGAAGCCTTGCCGTAACGCAAGGAGCCATCGAAACGTTCCCCAATATCCACCTCATGGTCCCCACGCCAAACGTTCGTCCGTCACACATCCGACAAGCAATTTAGTTTTATTGAAATAGTGATTGCCAACAAAACATCAAAACAGTTTTGTGTAATGGGTCGTTCAATAAGTTTTGAGCTTCGATAACAAAAACACAATTGAAATACATTTTACTAGTCAGTATGGTGGCTCTGCACATCAATACACTTGTTCCAACGAGAATCCAACTGATAAATTCCATCCCTGAAGTGAGAATCTGAAAGGACTGCAAGCTACGTATCCATAGCTGTTATGACGTCATCATTCGATGAAAAACGCTTTCCATGCATGTTTGTTTTAGGTCTGCAAACAGATGGAAGTCGACAGGGGCTAAATCTGGTGAATACGGCGAATGCTCCTACAATTCGAACAATTCGATTTATGGATTTTTGTCAAAATGCTCTGCCGAAAATAAAAATTGTACCACTGGACGATACTTGATTTTTCCATTGTAAAAAATACTATGACACGTCAATACAATATGCAATATAATACAAATGGCTTGAAGAATGAAGTGACAGATGGAAAGGAAACTTCACATACGTTCATATGAAGAGTGTATCAACATAACAGAAAAAACAGGCTAACAGTAGCGCCCCCTGTTATCGAAGCTCAAAAATTATTGAACAGCGTGGTATGTATGTTCGTTCCAACTCCCACCTGTTTGGAATGCTTTCCTGCTTCTGCTAGAATCCGTACTCTGACTCCACCGCATACACAACGGATTCGAAATCCAACAGGCCACCGTTGTGGTTTAGGTAGGCCCGACTCACCTCCCTCTACGCTGCTCAGCAGGCAACATCCTACGTAGAACCACAACTGCTACTACCATAGCACCACCCAAAGGCATTGAGGACTGGCAGCGTTTTGACGTGGCGCTCGCTTCGCGGGTGCCGTTAACCCTGACCTACAACACACTAGAGAGGGGCACGCTGAGGCTAGTTTAACTGGTGCTGCATAATTACGGAGTAGGTCTGTCACACAAAGCAGCTTCCTTGTTGCCCTTGGCGGAAGGTTTCCCGAGCGTTGCAAATTCAATGTCTGCGTACGTTTATGTGTATGTGTATAGATGACGAAGTCACAGCGTTGGTGGGTTCACCCGCTCATGTCAAACACGTGGTCGACCATGCATCGGCGTGGAGAAGAGCGTGGAAGGGATGGATGGGGGGAGGGCGATGTCTGTTGACTGTCTCATGAAGGAAGTGTGTCTAGGCTAAGAGACGCGTGAGTCGTCATTGATAGCCACCCACCTACCCTCCCCCACAGCCGTAAGAAAGTAACGGGGCACAGGGCAGACAGCGGTGTACCGTGGCTCGCCGAGCAGGTGAAGGGAGATTCAACGTTTGAAGGTGAAAAGACTGCTGTGCATAGTCGAGCGACGAGCGACGAACCCCTCTCGAGTATCACGCTTCGGGGACTAGACGGTTGGTACGTTACGGCGTACCTTGAGCGTGTAACGTGGCACAGTAAGGATGGGTACGAGGGCGCCTTCTGTTCCTGTTCCACACGGTTACAGGACGCGGTCCGTGGTGTCCAAACAACAACCACTCCGACTACTTGGCACACGCACCGTAAATCCGCATGAACCTTCTCCACAACGAAGATTGTGATGGGTTTGTGTGTGTGTTTTACTTTTCGCATTTCAGCAAAGAAACGCAAAAACGCGCGTATGTTGGATGATGGGTATTTGGCCGCGTGTGCACATATCCATCATTTCGTCGATATAAAAAAGTAAAAAACAAACTAACGATGAAATTGGAGCACAGCACGACGCCCGTCCCCACAGAGGGTGGAGTAGGAACGGGTGGCGTCGGGAGGTAGGGTGGAGGTCGTTGAAAATATGTATGACTGACAAATCAAGAAAAACCGTAAAACGACACTACATCCAACCCGAAAGGACCGTAGCAAAGTGTATAAATTGCCCCGCGAATCCAGCAGTCCAATACTGCGCCACACCCCCCGCGATCGGAGACAGGATGTGGCATTGTCGTATGCACAAACACGCTGCGCGAGCGCGAATGTATGTGCGAGTGAAGTATTGGGCAACGAAAACTTGCTGTGGGGCGTCGGTTTTCCGCGCTGACGTCGGCCAAAAACGGAAGACTGGCATGAGCAACCGCCGGAGGACTGCGGGCCTTCGGGAAGGGCGGATGACAAGGAGGAACGGAGGCGGGTGGGGATGCGGCGGTGGGGGGGTGGAAAGCGAAGTTCGTATCACAATTTATCCCATCCCCCCCTTCTCACACAAAACAGAAAATTGACCCCTGTGGCCATCCGATGGGCCACCGGCCGACACGAATAGGGGACCAGGATGGGCCGGGTCGGGCCGGGTCGGTCAAGGAGACGTGTAATCGTGTTACGTAGTAGTTCTTGAAACAGCGCAGTCACATATGAATTGGAGAAGGCGGGAAGAGGTGGACAATTGATAATGTGTCGTTCGACGAGGTCGCCAGCAACAGGGACACCGCGCATAACCCCCCCAACAGCCCCTTGAACCCCACCGGGGCCGTGTCGGTGATGTGGCGCGTGTACCAGCGCCGTTGCTCGTGTCACCACTTCTGTTCTCAATGACACGCTCTTCTGCCCTGATGACGGAGGGCGCGACGCCCGATGCCTGCCGCCTGTCGCGTAATCAATTCGTTCCCATGCTAATGCTCATCTCCTTACGGCCCGCCTCGCCAGGAATCACTAACAAATAGAATTCTTAGCATACAGCACCGTTGGTGTTGTTGTTCTGTAAAAAAATACTTACGCAAGCAGGGTGTTGCGCCACACAACATTGGCTGCTGTTGTAGAGCCTCCAGTAGCCGTAACGGGGGTAGGCTTTGCAATGCAATAGATATTGTGCCGGGACATTTATCTGTGGACTATGCCGCCATTATCAGCAGAATGCCACACGCAATGGGATGTCACATGCCACCTTACCCGCACTTTTCAAGCACTTTTGTTGCC
Source organism: Anopheles bellator (assembly GCF_943735745.2). Classification (NCBI taxonomy): domain Eukaryota; kingdom Metazoa; phylum Arthropoda; class Insecta; order Diptera; family Culicidae; genus Anopheles; species Anopheles bellator. Next base: position 317,491 of record NW_026684271.1, on the reverse strand, counting down.
CACTGAAAATCGGATAGTCTACGAGGTGTGCATATGCCGTTTTTTATCCGCACATTCCGTGCCAACAGCCGCACAACAAACCACGTTGTGAAATGTCATAAACTCATGCCATTTTGTTAACAAAACAAGCTGCGTACGTTGAAATTTCGCGTTTCCTACGATACTGCGGGCGTAAAAGTGTCTACAGCCCGGACGTAAAAAGATAGAAAACACATTTTCCTTGCGCTTTTATGTATGTTTGCGATTTTGGTCGCTATCCCGTAACAAGGAATGCCTTTGATGGGGGGGGGCGGTGATCCAAATTCTGCCGGCCGGGACCAACTGTTACGGGGTAACGTGACGTGCGCACCATATCACCTTATCTGCTGCTCCTATGGAAGTGGATCGATCGTTGCACGATCGAAGCAACGGCAGGGCGATCGAATGTAGCACCATTTGCATATACTCCAATACAGCGAGGTGTGGCACAATGATCCGCTAGCTACCGGAGTCACCGAGGGCCGAAAAGGGGAGGTAGTTTGCAAATAAGAGCATGATCACGATCACGTTTTGCTTCCTCTTTCGAGAAGCGCCTAGCGGAGAAGAATTTCGATAAAACCCGCGGTCCGGGGTATGTCGCAACCAAAGTCAAAAGATGGCCAGCAACGAGATGCCAAGAAGTGGAGACAAAGACGAAAACAAAAGAAGGGCAGTGCTCGGAGGTTGCATGATTCTACCAATAAATGGTGGTGGCGATGGCGAGATGCTGTATTGCCACTGTGAAATCATTTAGAATGCGGTGGTGTGTTGGACCACGGTCGAGGACACTGAACCACGTGCACCGCTTTTCTTTCACATTGTAATTCTCTCTCTCTCTCGCTCTCTCTCTATCTTTCTCTCTCTCTCGCTCATAATAAAAGAAATAAATAACTTCTCTCTCATAAATTTGTTTGTCCTTCTCTCTTTCTCGCTAAGATCATTAGTGATCCAAAGAGCCAACGGAAGCATAACTCACACCGAGAATACTCAGTTTGTCTATTAGCACTGCCGCTTTTTACCTACATAAAGTCCCGGAGATACCTGCTCGGGGATGTACTGTTCGTTAAAAACACATCCAAACTGTAAGCAACATAAGTAACGACAACAACCTCACTCGGTGCGCACTGTCTATTTGTGGAGCTTCATTGTTTGTCTACTGAGTTGATACTGGTATTCAGCGCCATCTACTACATTGGTGATGGCGCTGGCAGTTGTTTGCGTTTTTTATGTAGTTTCAGCAGGGCAGCGCCGACTAGGTATCGCCCATATTTTATGTAGATCGCCAAGTGTTGTGTAGTTACCAACAGACATACTACACAACACCAAGCGGTCCTACGCTGCGGCCAAAAATGCTAAAACGAACAACAGTTGCAGAGGGTGGGGTGCGTGTAAGGCGGGGATTGGCAAAACAACAAAATCTACATCAGCCCCAAGCAAGATTAAAATCCAGCAGGGCAGCAAACTCTTGGATTGGGATCGGTTGGGTTTAGGGGTTCGGAAGTATAAGGATAAGAACGATAACTGTTTATTGGCAGACGATCAAAAACGTCTGTCCTCATTGCCATACATGCGAGGTAAATGTGGTCAAGCCGTAAGCAAGTATTGGAGTTGCTACTACTCACCTGTAGCGTATTTGTGCTCGCGTTTACGAGATACCAGCGAGAGTGGTTCGTTGCTGCTGCCGATCACGTTATCGACGGCCCCGGCCTTTCCCTCGTTGCTTCCGCTGACGACATCAACGCTGGCTTCAACGCCGACAACTCCGTTGCCGCCGTTGTTGTCGGAGCTGTCGTGGCTGTTCTTCTGCGCTTCAAGCAGCCGCAGCTGTTGCTGATGCAACCGATTCTTGATAAGGAATATCTTCGGCATTCTGCAGTCTCGTTTACCGTCCTCTTCGTCTTTTAATGTTCGTGGTTCTATTAGCGGTAGTAATAGTAGCAGTAGTGGTAGTAATCTCCGTTGACCACTCTTTCGCGAACCACGTGGTTCTCTTGTGCTTTTGTGTCCGCCGTGTTTATTCACACTCGATTTTGGTGCTGTTTCATCTGCTACTGCATCGGTGGCACTGGTGAAGGTGGCGCACAAATGCTTCTTTAGAAAATATTACACTTCTTCCAGTCATGACGATGTTTCGAGACCGCTGCACACTCATGCATGACACACACGCTCGCACAGCACCAAAGCTGGGACACTATTCTGCCCCGTGCACCCATTCACACCGCGTCATTCCCCGGACATACACCGGGAACATCTATATGCCACTACACTGTGCCCGCAACTTTAGCGGACCTTTCGACATTACCGGGAAAAGCGGGCTACGGTGGAAAGGGTACAAAGAGAAAAGAAAGAACGAACGAACGAACGAATCAGTTAAACTTCTGGACCACACACTCCTACTAGGGGTTGATAGTTGCAGGGACACGGCTATGTAAACACCTTCTTGAGTCCAGCTGTGATCTGCCAAGGACATTTCCTAGAGTTCCGGACTTTGTGCTTGGGTTTTCTTTTTTGCAGCAGTTTTGTTGTTGATTGTGTACTTCCCGGAAAAAGGCACCCATACTACTACATCATACTAGACACAGCAGTATAGTAGTAGTAGTAATGGTGGTGAAAACAATAATAGTGTAGTACTGCTCGTTGGTTGGTTATCCTTGAACAGAACGAAATGCACCACAATATATAAGCTCAACACAACATGTAACTCAACGTCGCCTAGCCTAGCCCCAACGGAACACTTCACATATCGAGAGCACGCACTGGATTAGGTCGGCGCAGGGTTGATCGAGGTTGATCGGGCACAGCCTGGATGATGCCTGGAACGCCTGGATGGCTGCGTGGTGATCCGCCATGCACAGGAGCGCGTTCTACAAGAGGCTTAATCGCGGCGTAATGTAGAAATGTAGGTGGGTGGAGGGGAGGTATCGGAGGGATCACCCTTTTAACAGGACTAAAGCAGGATGGATTCCATCCCCATGAGCACTGCAAATAACGGTTCCGATTGTAATGTCCTCATCCCGTTGCTTCACTCGATTGTTTAAGCTACTTCACCCTTATAACGCCTTTCACTGAACCATCATCTCTCGCTGCCTTCTTTCTGGCACCGCTTGCTAGAATCTGACTATCCGGTTCCACGTGGCTTCTGTGTATCGGAAGCCACTGCACTTGAAGCACAGTGGGAAGTGGCCACCAACCTCTCTTACACTGCCGGTATGTGCGTACGGTTGCTGGGCAGCAAAAACAGGAGAGACAGGAATTCGATCAAGGCACGCCCTACGCACTTCTCCACCGGTCTCTGTTTACTGTACGTTCGTTCTTTCCGACGTTCTACCTCTGACTGAAACCCGTTGCTAGAGCCAACTCGGACGATCATGACGATCGGTTGCGGTGTGCACGCTTCCTACCTACCTGCCTACCTGTGCTAACCCACGGCCGGGACTATCGCACTCTATTGTTCTTCGCTCTCTGTTGCTCCCGCACACCGCCGGGGTCTTGCACCGAGTGCAAGGTGTATAGAACGCGCTCCGGCTAAAACTCGCGAGTGCTCCATGAGCGCGTGAGCAACGCATGATCGAATGATCGGCGACGGCTCACCCCTTACGTGCTAAGCGTGCCGGTAGCTCGCTTTAGTGGCTTGTGTGCCCAGGTGCCCGAAGGCTGCTGCTTTCGTACCTAGCGTACCTGTGTGGCTGGTGAGTGCCAACCTTCTATCTGCCATCTCGTTTCGACCTGTGACACGTTCTACATCAAGCGGAGCCGTCTCAGATACTCCAGCAACCACATTTTTCCATAATCTCTCTATTTCGCTCTCTCTCTCGCTCTCTCTCTCTCTCTCTCTCTCTCTCTCTCTCTCTCTCTTTGACACACACGCACACATACTGTCTTTCTGTCGCTTCTTTCTCTTCTATAGAAGGGTGCACTTACTTTGAACGGGCTGAGCACTTCATAAGGTGACCATATGAAACCATCGAAAAATCTGATGCACAACGAACGACCGGTTCGAGAACTGTGAGGCGATCCTGTAGGTGGAGCGCCACCACTGTCACCTCACACGAAAAACATTGATGACGAATTGAACGAAGCGGGATCCATGTCTGATGCCGATGCATCAGAGATGCATCGCAGCAGCCCATGTACACTGAAAGTGCTGGACGTCAAAGCATATTGTACCATAGTTTGCCGCCGATGGTCTTGTACGTTTTCGTGTGTCGGAAACAAACACAGCGCACATTCCAAGCACAATCATATGCGGACTGTTCTGTCAATGAATGCACCCAAAGATCGTTCGAAGATGCATTCGTCGACCGTTCCACTGTGGACCATAATATACGCTGGGTATGTTTTGGAGCAAAGATCCCGGCGCCAGCCACTGTATGTGCGTGCGCGAGCGTGTATGTGTGTGTTCAGCGGTGCACGAAAGGTCTTTCTACTACTACGGCAGGTTTTTCCAAGGCTTCGAGGTGCCGCTTCGTCGCACCAACGACTGGAGAGCAGCAGCGACAGGGACCAGCGATTACTGCCTTCTTCGAAGACTGCTCGTAACAAACCTGAACATCACAGGTTCGTTTATGAGCAGTAAAATAGCAGAAACGTCACTTAAACGACAACTGCCTGAAGATGACTGTCTATATCTATACCTTTATACAAAAAATCGAGCTTTGCATAATGATGGCGCATGCACAACACGCCGAGTGAGGTTGACATTGAGTTGTTTATGCCTTTGATTGCAATTTACCAATTCTGCTATCGGCGGGTGGGAATCGGTCTTTTACAAGGTTGTAGTGTAGTCTTAACCCTTCTCCACCGTCTTCAGTAACACGTAACGAGTTGAACGAGTGCCGCCAGTTCGCTTGTATTAGTGATCGTCCCTGATCGTCGGTTGCGCGCACACACAATTAACAAGGGACCGTTGCCAAACAGGTTCGTTAGGCTGAGCCAGAATGTCTTCACACGCAGTGCCTCCACGGTCGGTAGTCATGGTGGAAGCGCCGCGCCAGCGAGCTATAAGAAAACCGGCTGGAAAGAAAGATAAAGAAAGAGAAATAAGCTAGTGATGGGGCGCAGCGGGATAGTTCCCTCGAAGGCCGCAAAACATTTTCGGTTCGCGCACACTAACGGGCGAATTCGCCTGCTCTTATGCGAATTCTAATTGCAGGTGTTAGTAGTGTTGACTGACGACACAATGGGTTTTTGCCGACCTTGCGTGAAGAGACACCGCTCGCAGCTGTTGGCATGGAAGAGTTGACTCTCACCTTCTTCTTCTTACCCCACCGACCATCTTCTTAATCAACGTAATACGTCTTCCAAGCCCTTTTCCTCGACAAGCAATAAGCATGAAGACACCACGGCCTTAACAGTGACAGCACCACATGTCTTTTTGATCGCCCCGGCGGCTGATGTTTTGCCCACTGTGGCGCGTTTTAACGATGCTGTAACTGTAAAATTTTATACGCGCGTGTGCGTGTGATACCCATCCTGAGGATATCAGGGAAAAGGTGAAGGCGCGAAACACAAACCATCACTATACACAGTGTATCTTTCAAAAAAGATTTTATGTTGTAAAATACAGCCATATCTATTAATTAGTAACATATATTGAAAGATACGTTATGCCTCTTTCAAACGAATCCAATTTCATGCAAATCAAATGACAGATTAAATGGATTAAGGGCGTTTATATTTCAGTAGATCTAGTACCCGGGTTACAGGCGCTTGAATCACATGAATATCGTCATAAAACGATCCTTTCATGGCTAATTTGCGCTTAGGGAATGGGAAATAGTTACTTGGTGACAGATCAGCCGAATACGAAGTGTAGTGAATGACACAAATTGATTGTTTGTTCAAAATTGTCTTAGCTGCGACGGTCTTGTGAGGCGGTGCATTGTCGTGTAACAAAATCACCATTAAAATGATCGCTACTCTATGCAATACGTCTACATTTTTTCCACTTTTCAAAACGTCTGAAAAGTTCTTTTTGGAAATAACTTTCAACACATTCTTTGACTGTAAAAGTTACCCCTAAATCGTTTTCTTGAGTAAGTAATAAGCCAGAAGTCGGGCGAAAACGGTGCTTGCGAACCGATATCGGTCGAGTTGGTGGAGAAATAATTACGAAATGAACACGAAAATATGCTGCAAAAACTTCCTCGTGAAGTAAGAACCAAGAATTCTGCACAGATCTGGTTTTTTACGCACAAAATTGCACAAATGACGCCTAACACCCATGGTATTCTTTGTTTACAGTTGGCCATTTGGAAGGAATTCATAACATACAACACCACTATAAACAAAGAAAACTGTTTGTCGTTTGTTTTTGGTCACAGTAGTAGATAGTGGAACCAGAACTAGGGCTACCGAGGTGACCGTCCCGCTGTAAGTGGTCATCCTATTAGTTCTTTTTTCGAGGTTTTGCGATAGAGTTTATAATTTGACAAGTACTCCGAGAAGTAGCGCAAAATTCCCCGGCTTATTGGGGCGTAGTGCACTGGATCAGTAATCATGTTCAATGAGAGTAATGTTCCTCGTTTGCCCACCATACGGAACCACTATGTTGGTGTAGTCCTTCGTAGCCAGATGTCACGTTAAAAGAGAAAAAAAACATATCACGCTTGATCCTTAGCCTCACTTTGCCAGGCTGACTGACTGCCAGGTTTGTATGATCCCGTAAATGTAGAAAGATGATACGGAAGAGTACCCTTTGTCCCAATAGAAGGCGTACAGGATGAGAAAAGGGTCAAATCGATCGAGATTGAAAGCCGGTAATCTTGTGTAGGGGAGCAGCAGACGATTCCTCCGGTTGTGTTAGAATGGGTTGATGGTTTAATTTCTTCGTGCCTTCCTCAGTTTAACGCATACACAAAGCCACGTAGGCGCCCAGTCTGGGAAGCCTGACACGCGAGTTTTAAATTCAGCCTGCGGGTGAAGCGACCCTTGGCTTTGTTAAAAGTAACCATAACTGGGGGGCTACACGAGGCGTAACGTAATGGTTTTGACATTACAGATTAGTGCCAAACTGCTGCACCTCTGTCAAAACGTTTACGGGTCGGCCGAGGCGTAAACCCGAGCGTAAATACTTTTGCATACGCTTTGCTTACAAACAGGATAATTTAAATTCTTATTTGCTGGTATAGCTACAAAATCGAAAAAAACAGAAAAAAATATTCAGAAATCAATTTATTTCTATTTTCTCGGACCAAAAATATGAACGTAAACACGTTTGACATTTCGTTTTTATATTTTTGCTGCCATACGAAGCGTAAACGATTTGACATTACAAATTAATTTTACGCTAGTTTTCACGCCTCATGTAGCCCCCCCAGTAAGAACTTGAGAGAACTCACTCTCTGTCTACTATAGTTCTACCCTGCCCTGAAAAGAATCTCCTGCTTTTTCCGGAAAAGATTCATCCCCTTCTCGCCTCTCGCACTGTATCCTTAGTAGCTTAGGACGCATTGGTGATTAGTTATATGTGGAAGCCGTATGAAACCGCCTGATCCTGCAAACTTCTTTGCACCCAAAATAGATTGACGGAAAAGTCAACAATCGGCCATTACGAACAATAATTCGTTAGTTGAACATGATAGAATTATTATAAACTGACGCTCTGTACGCCAATGTTTGTGTGTGTGCGCGGAGGCGTTCCGATTCTTTCTCACTTACCAATCACCTTACCCCCCAACGCTCGTTCACACCACCGTTCGTCATCCTGGTGGCTTGCACCTGCAACAGGTTGTAAAACGAAAAAACAAGGCTGGAAAGCGGTTTGGTTGAGCGGTCTATAGGAGGCAGGTTGTGAGAAAGGAAAAGAAGAAAAAAAGAAAGATAGAGAGAGAGAGAGATAGAAAGTAAGAAAGACTGTATCTAGGCGGCTACACGAAGCGTGAAAACTAGCGTAAAATTAATTTGTAATGTCAAAACGTTTAAGCTTCGTGTGGCAGCAAAAATATAATAACGAAATGTGAAACGTGTTTACGTTCGTGTTTTTGATCCGAGAAAATAGAAATAGAAGAGAAATAAATTGATTTCTGAATATTATTTTCTGTTGTTTTTTTTTATTTTGTTGCTATACCGGCAAATAAGAACTTAAATTATCCTCTGTTTGTAAGCATGCGTATGCAAAAAATAATTATGCTCGGCGTTTACGCCTCGCGCGAGCCGTAAACGTTTTGACAGCGCCGCAGCAGTTTGGCATTAATCGTTAATGTCAAAATCATTACGTTACGCCTGATGTAGCACCCCAGTATGAGATGACCATGGACAGTGGCCTATCCTTAGTACTCCAGATGATGACTAGCGTTTATAATAGTGTTTCGCATCGAAACGGTGGCCTAGAAGGGTTTTGCGACGTGTGTGGGCCGATCTAAAATTCTACCGCAATTTTTCTAGTGAACAAAGTTGGTTTCATAACGCCTAGCGGTCTTTTCTTCCGTTCTTTGTTGATCATTTCCAACTTTCTTACTGTCATTCTTTTTCTATCTTTGCCACGGTATCACGTTCTCTTTTCTACCTCTTTTCCTGAGCGGCTTTGATGTGGTAGCTGTAGTAGAGTGGAATCATAAGCTGAGAATACCTGGTAGATTAAGGAAGGTCGTATGTTCAATTTACGTTACCTCCAAATGAATAAGAGGAACCTACAGAGCCAATGGTGAACGGCTAACGACGGGTTTGGTGCTGACTTGTTTTACTAAGAGAAAGAGAGAGAGACGGGAAGGGGAAGGGAATAAAAACGTTACGCGATCGATCGTAGTTTCCTTTATTGTTTACTAACAGACCCTGCAAACTTTGTTCCTCATGCAGCTGAGCAGGGTTGGAATCCCGGGACCGGTTGTCACGCAGCTGACCATGGTTTCGTTTCCCGATACCGGCAAACATCAGAGATTTACATTGTCTCTGGTGCAGGGTAAGATTACCCAGCGGTTGTCACGCCAAATAAGAAGAAGAATAAATGCTGGACAATTTTTTCGTGCTGTTTCATGCTTTCATAACTAAATAATTATCGATAAATGCTTCCCGATGATTAAAATAACTTACCGAAATAAGCAAGTGCCTAAAATTGTAAGTATTCAATATTATTTCCGCGCACAATGATTTGCTTACAACGTCAATGATAAAATTTAAAATTAGACGTGAGCTGTCACATAAATGCGAGAGCTGTAGTGTGAACAAAAGGCCGAAAATTGCTTGCTGTTTCGCTCTCTGTCTGGCGTTTGTCGATAAGTTAAGCGCGAAAGATCCCGTCTCTCAGAAAAGAAAGCCAATTTACTAGGTGGGAGGGGACGCTGCGTTAGCGAGAAAGAGAAGTCTACAATTGTTTGCTGTTGCACGCTGTGTCTGTCTCGTCTCAGTATGAAGAAAAATCATTGTGCACATTCATTGTGACGGAATATAAAAAGTAACCTAAAGCCTTCCTTGTGTTCTAAGCTACCTTCCTACCAATTTTCAGCCAAATCATTTCAGCCGTTCTTGAGTTATGAATTATGTTACGTACGTGACTCACACGACTTTCTTTTATATGTATAGATTCCTACGTATTATGTTTCTTCTTCTTATTGGACAATAACCTCAGAACGTTCTTAGCTTGCATAGTCTTAGCAGAGACAATCTTAATCTCTGATGCTCTCTGTAACAGTTCGTTTTTACGGGCGGGGTTATTGGTCACGCTCCAACCCCTCTGGCACGCCGGTATCGGGAATCGAAACCATGGCCGGCTGCGGACAAACGGTCTCGAAATTCGAACTAAGGCCAGCTGCGTGACAGCGACGAGCGTTTCCAACTGCTCTACCACCGGGGGCCCATTGCCTTTGGGGCGGAACAAAGTTCGCCGGGTCTGCTAGAAACTATAATAAATTATTCTTCCATTACCACACAACCACACAATAGTGTGTTAGTATAAAAATAAATATATAAATACCTTGAATATATAAAATTATAATATATATTGTTACATATTATTATAAATACACTGCTTTTCATAATGATAGCCATAATGTTTTTTTCAGACTGAGACTAAGATATTGAACGCTGAACTTATTTTTCGTAGATGAGGAATCAATTAGTTTTGCAAAAGAAATAATATCCATTGTTTGGTTTACCGAATTAAAAAGTATTTTGATTTAGGGAGTCAAAAAACGATAAAGCGGCTCTTTCCAAATCATAGCCTCATTATGTATTATTCAAGAAAATATTGCCTCCCAGTAAAATTAAATGAAAATTATGATGTTTTAACAATCGCTGGCCTCTCCAATACGATTTATTACTTGAAATATACGTTATGGCATACTTTTGGATAGGTTCTTTAGCACGTTCATCGACAGGGAACGCCAAGCAAGCGCCACTTCAAGCGTCTGTATGTTTTCGTACTGCTTGCAATTCGCATAGATCTGTCGAACTGGAATTCCCCAAACATTTTCAATAGGGTTGAAATATGGAGAAACAGCCGGCCAGGTCATTCAATTTACTCCCAAATGTTCCAAGTATGTTTTTGTTGCCCTACTTGCATGGACAGTTGCATTATCCTGCTGGAAAATTGACTGGTGGTTGTTGAAACGATGCAGGTATGGCTTCAAATTACTCTCCAGAGTGGCTATAAACCCTTGACTGTTCATTCGTGAAGGAACTATTGCTAAATTACGTTTAGCTTAACTGTTAAACGCACTCCATATCATGATGGAACCTCCGCCATAATGCTGTCGTCTACAAAAAAGAGGTTCCCGTCTCAGTAGTGGCAAAACCCATCCGGCCCATCAAGATTGAATTTCTTTCCGTCACTCCAAACGACCTGAACCTTAAAAACTCAAATTTTGGAAAACTCAATGTATCGATAGCTTACATAATTCCATTCATCTTTCCATGACGTATGCTCGTTCGCAAATTGCGATCTTGTTGCTTTGTGGCATATCTCGATTACTGGATTTTATCTCATTGATTCTCTGACAATGCGTACAGAGGCACTAAGAGTTCTTCAGATTGTAGTGTACTGAACATTCATGTGCAATTCATGTTTTATACGCCGACAACTTTTCGTTGTGTTAGGCGGAGCTTTAACTACTTTTCGTTCATCTTGAGGGTTGAGGGTTGACTAGTTTTGGCCATCCAGATGACTCCCGAGTCCCATATTCTGATGGATCTTTCAAGTAATTCTGACAACATTTGGAGATCGTCTTAGTAATGAGGCTATTTCACGATTTGACTAAAAATAAATAAATAAACAAATACCTTGAATGTCGGATTAAATCCTCGTTCTTTGATACCCTTTGCCCCAAATGACGTCATTTGGGGCAAAGGTCAAACATCCATTATAATGTCGAATGTTTTCAAGAAAATTACGTGATTCGGGTGTTTCGCCACAAAGCAATGAAAGCAAAGGTTCTGGTGGCGGGGAAAATAATGGCAATTTCACTTTACCACTTAGGCAGTACAATCCGGCCGTTTCTCCGGAAAATTTCAATGCGTCGCATTTGTCGCAACGAACGTTCATTGGCCCAATGCGAACGCTCTTATGCTCGCTGTACTTAGCGATGCAATCGTATCGAAACGCTGCTCGATGCAAATCAGCTTCTTCTTCTGGAACAACCGCTGAGTGGACAATTAAATCAGCATCTCGTCGAAAATTATGTACTTGTAGATTTCTATTCTATTTCGCTTGCCGGTTTCGCGCTGCCAACTGAGCCGTTTCACGGGCTGCCTCTCTTTGTTCTTGGGATTCACAAGCACGACATCGAGCCGTACGAATGCGGCCCATTTGACGGGAAATTTCATGTTCTTCTTCAGTCATATTATTCGCAATGTTTCGCATCGTTCTTGCATTACGGCTTTGTCGGGAAAGATTCGACCGTCTTGGTCGAGGCATTGTTAAGAAAATGTATGAGGCCCTTGTTATTCACTATCCGGTATTACGATACTAGGCTGTGTTCTTACTTCAATAGATTTTGACAGTTTTAAAAATGACAGCTAAGTAACAATCAAAGCTCCAACGTTTCGCGAGAATGAGAGAGAGTGATTGTCAAATCGCCAAACTAATCGCAAGAGAGAGACTCGCGAGAACATACGAAAGAGAGAGAATCGCTGAAAACTCGCTCAACTCGCCTTTCACGCGTCCGTGTGAAAGGGGTGGGGGGCTATTTGTACTTGGAAGGAGGGGACGCTGCATTAGTGAGAAGGAGAAGCCATCAGTTGTTTGCTGTTGCGCGCTCTGTCTGTCTCGTCTCAGTATAAAAAAATGCAATTGTTGCTTCATTGTGACGCGGTCGGAATATAAAAAGTACCCTAATTTCAGCCAAATCGGTTCAGCCGTTCTTGAGTTAATCATATAATCATTCCCACATTCTGCGACTTTCTTTTATATATATAAATAGATAGAAGATATATATATAGATATAGATATGTAGATTTCACGTTCCTTCCGCGGTTTATGCATTGACTGCCTTGTTTGTGGTTTAGTACGGTTTACTACGCTCAAGACTTCTCGAAGTACCTCACCACGAATAAGCTGGAGTATTAATCTTACAATGAGGAACAGCATTAGCCACAGGCAGGCTAGGGTTTTGTTGGCATCTTTGCTTAACTCGCGAAAGCAGGTGAATCGGAGCGCTTGCTCACAGTCGCGTAAGCTGAGGGAGAAGGTGGAAGAATGCATTAAACGACGAACCCGTCTGGTGGAACGTCGTGGTGAACACACATAAACACACAAAACGAACACAGATGTACACGCTCACACAAGACCAACTGAATGTGTTCCCAACGTCATGAATCGGCAACCGAAAAACCAGGAAAACAAACAAAAACTCATTCAAGCTTACACACACACAGCTCCAAATCGCCCTTAACTACGCAACCCGGCAAACCCATGGCACTGTTCGGGATGCCAAAATTGTGTATGGAGTGGAAATTTATTCTACCATATTGCATCCAATTTCCAGTAACTCAGCATTGGTTTGTGGGCTGAATAAAGGTCGCTATGACAATTGGCCACTGCAGGCTACGGCCATTTGGCGGCCTTTCCCACCACTTAAGGGTCTCGTAAATTGGAAACTTACCCAAATCTGAGCCCTGATCTTCAATCTTGTTTATTCGCATCCCTTGATGTTGTTGCCACGATTGTTAAGGGATCACATCATGTCAATGCCCCTGTGTATTTATAGTTTTCTAATGCATATAAAAATCTTACCTTCTCTGGCATCGCTATTCTCTTCTCCACGCTCCGCTGTCCGTCTAATACCCCTTCTTCGTCACAGGACCCAAGAAACTTCCAACGAAGAATCGGGACCACCAATGCATTTAACTATCAGCCATATGTTACTTGACTCCATATGTTGCTTCTTTTTATCATCAGTTTTCCTCCACCATCAATCACTTCAAGATGTTCTTTCTAGTTATCGCTGTCTCCTTCATTCTTCCATCAGTTCTGCACGACTCCCTGATGAAGCTAGCATTCGCAACTAGCGGCCGAACGGATAATTTAGATAATAGAATTTTACGGTACCAACCAGCATTAGCTTACTTTGGAGCCATGTGTACATTTGTACTATGTATACACTTTGTATATATATACTATCTAACACATCGCTCAATAAGTTCGCAGGATGACATATAGATGGCGAAACAAATACAGAATCCTTATGATTTTTAGACAGTAGCAACCTTCAAACGATATCTGTCAAAGTTTCATGACATTCGGACTATTATTTACCAAGTTACAGTGTGAACAATTCAATCAACTTTTGTCAATTGAAAAAAATGGAAAAATCAGAATTTCGTGTGCTCATTAAGCATTGCTATGTGATGGGAAAAAATACCGTGCAAACTAAACAGTGGCTTGACAAATGTTATTCGGACTCTGCTCCATCGAGGCAAATGGTTGAGAAGGGGTTTGGTGACTTTAAACGTGGTCGTACGAACACCGATGATGCTGAACGTTCCGGTCGCCCAAATTCGGCAGTTACTGAAGAAAACATACAAAAAGTCCACAAAATCGTCTTATCCGACCGCAAATTGAAATTGAAGGAGATTGCTGAGGCCGTAAAGATATCAGAAGGCAGTGTGTTTACCATTCTGCATGAACATTTGGGTATGCGGAAGCTTTGTTCGAAATGGGTGCCGCGTTTGCTAACACCGGACCAAAAACAACAACGAATCGATGATTCTGAGGCATGTTTATTTAACCGTGATAAAAAGGATTTCTTTCGTCGCTACGTCACAATGGATGAAACATGGATCTACCACTTCACTCCTGGGTCAAATCGGCAGTTGGCTGAGTGGACACCAGCCGGTGAAAGCCGCCCAAAGCGCCCAAAGACTCAAACTTCTGCTGGCAAGGTTATGGCCTCCGTATTCTGGGATAGTCATGGTATATTGTTCATAGACTATCTTGAGAAAGGTAAAACAATCAACAGCGAATATTACATGGCATTGTTGGAACGATTGAAGGCTGAAATCGACGCAAAACGACCGCACATGAAGAAGAAAAAAATTCTCTTTCATCAACACAATGCACCGTGTCACAAGTCAATGAAAACGATGGTGAAAATGAATGAATTGCACTTCGAATTGTTGCCCCATCCACCATACTCGCCAGATTTGGCCCCCAGCGATTATTGGCTGTTCTCGGATCTCAAAAGGATGCTCCAGGGAAAGAGATTTGGATCGAATGAGGAGTTCATCGCCGAAACTGAGGCATATTTTGAAGGGAAAGATAAATCGTTCTACAAACATGGTATCGAAAAGTTAGAGAAGCGTTGGACTGACTGTATCGCCTTAAAAGGAGACTATGTTGATGAATAAATACAAATTATATCAAAATATTGTTGTTTTATAAGCTATCCTACGGACTTATTGAGCGATGTGTTACATGTGTGTGTAAAGAATTTGAATTGTTTGAGTAGATTGCAGTTAATTGGCGCTGATGGCGTTGATACACCGCGCTGATGGATTGGATTCAAATGCGACCGTCATAACATGGTAGATGGTTTTGGTATGAGGGTTAACGCATTACTTTAATTCTTTCGTTTTCAGTTCCTTTGCATCATTGTTCATACTGCCAAGTAACATAGTGCTTCAACCATTCTGAATCAGGAAAAAAAATTGCATTGATGCTAACGCTAGGGAGCTTGCTTAGCTAATGGTAAGATATCGACCGGAACGTATCCTCACACATGTTTAGACACAAGGTAGAGCAGAGTGTAATCGCGCTGTTGCATGCAAGTCTAATGCTCCTTCTGTGATTAAATGCCAGATCAGTCGCCATGTTGCACTTATGAATGTTTAAAACTTGGTTGTTGTTTCCGATTGATCTGAACTGAAAATTTTTTGTCGTTTTTCGTGACGAACAGAAGCAACAGAAGGACTTTGGGCGAAAAAATGTATGAACAAAGCTATAAGATCAATTATTGTCTAGTGCAACGTAGTTGTTGCAAGCCTTGACAGAAAATTGCTCCGATTACATACTTGTAGCCTGGGACAGTAATGTGTTTGCAATCCAAAAGGTAAAGTGAGTTTTTATTTGTCACACACTCCGCCAAACCATGCCAAAACAATTGATATGGATGAAATGGTTTTCCCACGGAATGATGTGAAATGTTTCTTTTGCGTGGTATAGTCCTAACGTTAACGTTTTGTTTCATTGAACATTGAACCAAAACTGCAGAGCTTGAGAGTGAGAGTGAGAGAGTGAGAGAGAAAGAGAGAAAGAGAGAGAAAGAGAGAAAGAGAGAGAAAG
>NW_026684271.1:262657-301661 GCF_943735745.2 Anopheles bellator | reverse complement strand
GAGAGAGAAAGAGAGAAAGAGAGAGAAAGAGAGAAAGAGAGAGAAAGAGAGAAAGAGAGAGAGTGTGAGAGAGAGAGGGGGGAAACGTCTATGGACTGTGAGTTGAACCCGGGCTGGTAGGTGCACCTACGGGTCAACCGCTAGGCTCTACGCAGCTCTGATGTTTGGGTATGGTTCTCGCTCCTACTGGTGTCACGGTTTGCACTTTTGAGGATCCCTAGACCTTTCGGATGCAAAAGGATATGGCCTTTATTGATTTTTTCTTCGTTGTTTCGATTCATTTGTCTTCGTTTTACACTACCTTTACTCAGGACAGACAATGCTGTAGGAGAGCCTATGAACCCCCGCACATGCTGCTTCCAGAATGCTGGAACCGTGAGAACATTGCACAGGTGTGCTGCATCCGGTCTGCTACACGTTGTATTTCTCGATGCTTTTTCCTTTCTGTTTTTGTTTTTTTTGTTGCTTTGACCATCCGATGGCTGCCAAATGGTGGCGTGCGATGTTGTTGCTGCTTCAGAGCTTGGTACCATGTCCCCGGCTCAGGTAATTCGAGATCAGAATCAACCGATGGCTCAGATTAGAAATGATCCTTTTTAGTTTTGTTTCTCCTTCATCTGGGGTGGTTACAGCAATTAGGTCGATTCGCTTCTAGTTGCAGTCACCTTTCCGCTTGCCAGCGCATCACTGTCTCGCTATAAGCATCTCGCATTACAACGGCAACTACACGACCGCCTTCTACTGCCCTTTCCCACGCGTTTCTTAGGTAGCTCGTCCGATCGCGATTATGCCGGAAGCCGGAAGTGGAAAAATACTGCGGTGTGCAACGAACATCCTGCAGGCGAATGAAAATACTTGCAGCGGAACCATCCATTTCTTCGCTAAAGCAAGTCAACACTGCTAAAGCAAACCAATGGGAAGGATTTGAAACATTTGTAGGCACCGGAGGTTTGCTCTGCTACAACAATAACATTGTACAGACCACTTTTCCCAGATCAAGCGTCAGTCACTAACGACGGCTTTCGTGAAAGATACGGTAATTCGGTAATACTTGTCATTGTCAGGCAGCTGGCCTGGGTTCAATTCCCGATACCGGCGTGACAGGGGGATTGTCGCGGCCCCAACAACCCTGCCCGTAAAACCACAACATTACAGTCAGCAAGAGCGCCTGGCGGTTGTAATGAAGAAGAAGAATCACTTATCACGAGGGCCAAAGAGGGCCAAAGAAACAGTTGTCGGCAATAAGAAGGTAAATGACAATGGACAAGAGGATCCTGAACAACGAAAACACTTGTAGCTTTCGAACAAGAAAAGCTTTACTGCGGGGACAGATGGTGCGTAACGTAATGTTTTTGGCCTTACAGATTAATGTCAAACTGCTGCGCTTCTGTCACGATTACTGGTCGGCCGACCGCGAATCCGACCGTAAACACTGTTAGCAAACGCTTTGCCTACAAGCAGAGGATAATATAAGTTCTTATTTGCTGGTATAGCAACAAAATCGAAAAAAACAGAAAAAAATATTCATAAATCAAGTTTATCTGGAATTTCATCTATAACTGAGCGGTCTCTTACGGGTTTTCTTTTTGCATTGGATCAAACTGTTTATGGTGTCGTTTCCTCTTTTTTACAATTCGAAAATAAGTGTTTGGTGCGAGGTCCCACGGTTCATGCTCATGGCCAGCTGCGTGACACCGAAAAATGTTACCGTTCTCTTTCATTAGGACTTGTAGTTTGTCCGTAGTCATAGTGTACCATTGTGAGTAATAAATGGTGGTTCATACACAATTTAATTTTTCATTTGGTTATGAAAAAACGGCTGAATATTTTTCGCTGGTTGAATAAATATTTCTTCTTCTTCTTCTTCTTCGGCACTACAATCGCTGTACGGTCTTGGCCTGCACCAGAGACAATGTTAATGTCAATTGTCCCTGGGGTGCTATCCGTAACATTCCGTTTTTACGGGCGGGGTTGTTGGTCCCGCGCCAACCCCCCTCCTCTGTCAGCGCCGATATCGGGAATCGAAACCATGGCCGGTTGAGTCGCAACCGGTCGCGGGATTCGAACCCTGGCCAGCTGCGCTGACAGCGAAGAGCGTTACCGACTACTCTATCAGCGGGGGACCAGGATGAATATTTATTTAGAAAACACAAAACGTATATGAACCACCCTTTACTAGAAATATTTGCAACTGTTTTTTATCTTGTAGCGCACTTCACATCATGCTGCAGCGTTATAAGAAAACTTAATCATGAATTCGTCATGAAGGTTTCCGGCATCCAATCCGCATGGAATAAAGAGAGAAAATCATCGGTAATTAGAAAAGCGTGATGGCCGCGTAAATCGTTGAGTATATGTCTTACGAGCAATATGTTGAGTATATGTTTAAATATGTGATAAATGAAATATCAAACGTATAAAATTGACCATTTCGATGATTTTTTTCGAATTATGCCCTACTGAGGATATTTTTATAGGTGAAGGAGGTGGATAACCACGGTTCAACAACTCTAGAATAGACTCTTTGATCACCAGATGCATCAAAACGTATCTTGCATATTCATCGTTCAAAGTGCCGACATGGTTCACCAACCGTATCCATGCCTTTTTGAGCTTAGGATTCTTGTAACAACTCCCCTCTTCAGCACCAGTGACGATTCGGTACAAGTGCCTTTTTCTTTTCAACCGTGCACGCGAAAATTCGCAAATTGTTTTCCGTCTTTCAATGGCTCTTTTTTCAATTCTTGTGGAACCCCTAAGACATTTTTCTAATCATTTTCATGGCACTCAGGCGATGGGAAACTGTCCTGTGGTCCACTCCGTGGCATATACGAATAAGCATGCATAAATGTACACGGTCCAGTATACGGACTTACGCCGTGGGGTCGGGCGCAAGCTGTACGAGGTGTCGCACTGGTACGAGTCTCGAAGAACGAGCCGCCAGGGTCGCCGACCTCAGGCGAATCAGAGGTCTGTATCGGCTGGAGCGAAAGCGCAGCAAGAGGCAGTGCGAAGCCGAGCTCGCACGTCAGGTTGAGGGCAACCCGTTCGGAAGACTGCCCCAGATTGTAATGCAAGCCGTGCACGGTCCTTGGGCCCCGCCGGAAATGGATCCAGAGGTACTGGGCAGCTATGTGGACGAGCTGTTCCCACAGCATCCACCAGTGGAGTGGCCGGATCCACCTCCGGAAGATCATGATGGTGACGCAGTACGACCGATAACGCGCTCGGAAATACTCGTCATCGCTACCCAACTGGCCCCCAAGAAGGCGCCTGGGCCGAATGGGATACCAAACGCAGCCATCGCCGTGGCGATGAAGGAATACCCGTAGGCGTTCCACCGGCTGAATTAAAGGTACCTGGATGAGAGGCGCTTTCCGGAACAGTGGAAGGTCCAGCGGTTAGTCCTGCTGCCGAAGCCAGGCAAGCCCCCCGGCGAGGCGACGTCCAACAGGCCATTATGCATACTGAACACTCTCGGCAAAGTGTTCGAGCGTTTGTTGTTGAACCGGCTCAACGAACACCTGGAAGATGACCCAGAGTGACCGCCAAACCAATATGGCTTCCGCCACGGGAGGACGATGGTTGATGCAATTGAGCAAGTCATAGCGGCTGGGCGCTTGGCTATGCGATATAACCGGCACAACAAGAAGCGCAACCGGTACTGCATGATGGTGGCTCTGGACGTGAGGAACGCCTTTAACTCAGTGAGTTGGACGGCGATCGGGCAAGCACTGCTTGCTAAGCGTACCCCACAGGACCTCCGGGCGATCATGGGGAATTACCTTAGCGACCGCACGCAACTCTACCAAACAAGCGCGGGACTAAGAAGTCGGGCCGTAACAGCTGGGGTGCCACAGGGGTCGATCCTTGGGCCGACACTGTGGAACGCTATGTAAGACGGGGTATTCTCTGTGGATCTCAAGCCGGGAGTCCGCATCGTAGGATACGCCGATGACTTAGCGCTACTGGTCCCGGCCACTACCCCGCGACGCGCAGCCGCGAGAGCGGAGAGTGCGATAACTGCCGTTCAGGCATGGTTGGGCAGACAGTCCTTAGAGCTGGCCTGCAACAAGACCGAAGCCCTAGTCTTCAGCAGCCTGAGGAGGGGCAGGCAGCTTGTGACGCGGAGGCTAATGGCGAAGCGCACAATACGGTATCTTGGAGTGGAACTGCAGGACCACCTGAACTTCAAGTCGCACGTGCTTGCAACAGCGGCTCGAGCGGAAAAAGTAACGCGAGCTGTCGGTCGACTGATGCCGAACCATGGAGGACCCTCTGTAGGCAAACGGAAGCTGCTGGCCGCAGTTTCCTCGTCCCTGCTGCGGTATGCGGCGCCTGTGTCGTCTGGAGCCTTGCGATTCCAGTATTGCCAGCGGAGACTGAACGCCGAACGGGCCCGTGCCGCTAAACGGGTTCTGAGGTCGTTCCGGACAGTCTCGCACAGCACAGCTTTCGTACTGGCAGGGATGCTGCCTCCCTGCCTCATGCTGGACGAAGATGTGCGTTGCCGCGACCGAGCAGCTGCCGACCGAGCCGACCGGGCAACCAGAAGGCAGATCCGGGCACAAGAGCGCGAGGAGTCGCTGCGACGGTGGCAGCAACAGTGGGACCATCACGCGGGTAGACAAAGCGCAAGTCGCTACGCGCGATGGAGCCTTGGGTGAATCGTAAACATGGGGACGTGAGCTTCCATTTGACGCAGGTTCTCTCCGGACATGGCGTCTTCCGAGAGTACTTGTACCCCAGTGAGCAAAATTGAGTGCCCGAGCTACCCCTCTGCCTGCGACGAGGGCGAGGAAGGTTGAAACGGATGAATCCGAACGCCCCTCTGCCTGCGACGAAGACGAGAAGGGGCGAGCGGGCCGGTTCATGAGGGTCCGCTCGTAGGTACAGGGGTAAAAGAGCGGAAGAAACGACGAGAGGTGGAGATTTCATGCGCTAGCTTGTGGGTTTCATTTACAGGGAGGGTAGGGTTTCAGAGCCGAGGGGCCATGCGAACGCGAAGACGAACAGACGAGCGAAAGGAAGAGAAATACAAAAAAAGAGACAGCGAGATCGAGTAAAAATTATAAGTCCGAGAGAGATCGGGCAGTCGATTTTGCTCCAAGTCAATAAGTGCAAGTGTTCTTCGTTCCATCGCGTGTGATCCTGATAGAAATAATCCAGGTAAGTTTAGTGGACAGTATTCAGTGACAATCAAATAATGTAGAAATGTTTTCGCTTTGCTCGTTTCAGATGTTCAACAGGGATGCAAAACATTTTTCAACGTGTCTACGGCGTCAACAACAAGTGATATTGTCGACGCACCAAATTACTACGACGGCCGCTAGTGCAG
The DNA here is from genome assembly GCF_943735745.2 of Anopheles bellator. NCBI lineage: Eukaryota > Metazoa > Arthropoda > Insecta > Diptera > Culicidae > Anopheles > Anopheles bellator. The sequence goes on along the minus strand of NW_026684271.1, from coordinate 296,323 downwards.
AGTGAAGAGTGTACGCGAACCGAAAAAAGAGAGAGAAAATATACGCTTCGAAACCGAACCAACCGTGTTATTTTGGCTAGGGGGAATTGGGAGAAAGAAAACGAAGAAAGAGAGGGGACACACAGGAGAGAGGGAGACAAGGGGGTCACGCTGGAGAGTTCATCTTTGGCGGTCGACCCGATGCGCCGGTTGGCGTTCCGTTGGCGTTCCTTTGGAACTTTGCCATACAAAATTTGTTTGAAACCGCCAGTGGACCGTGAAAAAACCGTGAAAAATGAACCTGAAATAGCGGCCGGCACTCAATTTTGCTCACTGGGACGTCAAGAAGATCACGCTTTCCCCCGATTGCACCTTCTGCCCTGGGACGGTGGAAACACCGCAGCATGCCGCCTTCGAGTGTCCGCGGTTCCACGCTGTGCGTGTTAGGCTGCTGGCGTATGGGACTGCCCACCCCATCACTGCGGATAACTTGCAGAAGCGGTTGCTCGTCAACAACCACACGTGGACGATGGTCAGCGAGGCGTTTGCTGAGATAATCGGCACTTTGGAGCGCGAGTGGCGCCACTAGCAGGAGACGACGGCTACTAGCGGGAGGGATACGATGACCCGGGCGGAGCAGCCACCACCGAGGGAACACGATACGGAAGAAGCAGCGGCAGCAGAAACAGCAGCAGCAGCAGCAGCAACAGCTGCAGCGGCAGTGGTACCAGTAGCAGAGTAACCTTGCGCTTGAGGCCATGATCAGTGCGATCACAGCAAACTTGTAAACGATACCCGTTCCTCCCTCCGAATAGCCCTACGGAGTGGATACAGGGGAGGAACAATGTGGGCTGGGTGGGATTCCTTTTTTTTCTTCTAGTCAATTAATTTGAAGTTAAGTTATGGAATAAAATCGACGTCCTATTAAAAAAAAGTATAAATGTATGTGTGAGTTGGCGAGCGCAGCGTCAGTCGGCGAACAGAAATAGACAAGAACGGTTGTGCACGAGAGCTGCTGGAGTGCGTGTCTAATATACTTAAGCACGAGGATATCACACACTCCTAACATTTGTGCAAGTTTTTTTTTGCATCTGACGTGCATTCCGATCGAGCAATGCTACCAATTCTTCATCATCTTCTTTTTTTTACTGTTCAGGTCGCTCTTGGTTTGAAAAAATCACCACCTTTTAACGGTGCAAACCACATCCGACACTTTCTTTGATCAAGAACTTATTCACCACAAACATCCATAAAAATATGATGTCTTTCGGTAACACTTTTCGTCATATTGAAGTACTCCCCGCAAAAACGCTTTACCAGGAACAAAACATGTCATGTTCAAATGCTTAAAACAGATGTTGTTTACATTTTAACAAAAAGAACATATACTACGTTAGATACGTAATGACAGTAGCTATCAAACACACATTTCATAGAGAAATATTTGTTATATTTAGTGAGAAACGCCATCTATTGTACAGCCGCACTAATTAATTTGCAGACCTAATATCTTCCAAACCGTCTTTTCGATTCACTTTATGGTTTTGGGATTTTTTTAAGTAGGAAAAATTAATAATAACCCCATTTAGTTGAATTGAAGTTTTATGACTTATAGCTTTATTCGACCAAATACGATATAGGCACTGTCAAGTTTCTATAGTCGCACCTGATAAAATGATCAATATGTGTGGATTATTTTCAAGTCTCTGTATTTGTTGTAAAGTTTAATAGTCAGTTGGCTTTGCTGATCGCTGAATACCTTGAAAAATTGTGTTTGTCATACTTTGTTTGGTGTGTTTACTAATTGTGTTTGGCAACCAGGGTTTTCAAAATGTTTGGGTCTATATGTTCCCAAGCTTCCGAAATGGATGCCCTAAGCTCATTAGTAGAGCTGTATTGCTTCCTATCCGCATAAATTTGTCTAAACAATGTTCCCCAGATATTTTCAACTGGATTTAGATTCGGACTTCGCGCTGGCCACCCAAGCAAATTGATTTTATGCAGTAGTTATAGATTTATTGCCTTGGTCAGTTTTGCTCGAGTTATATTCGTGCTGTTTTGCAAAACCTTGCGAATAGCTTCCCTGCTCACTGGCAGATCCAGTGTACATTTGATTTTAGATAGCGATATTGTCGAATTTGACGCCAATTTAACAACGTTCCACTTGGTTCTCATCGACCTCTAGGATTTTTTCGGAGTACGTTACGCAGTTGCATACCGTTTAGGATCTCTTAAGTAATTACGAATCACTTTATCGAATCTCTTTATTCTTCGAGCCATTTCTCGAATAGGAACACCCTCCTGCCTATATGCCTCTATCAATCCTTTTTCTTTTTCACTTAAAAACACTTCCTTTTGGAATATTTAAGTAATTCACTTGCGAAAGTCGTTATGAAAATAACTCTCGGAAGCAAAACTCAAAGTGCGCCTATATCGTATTTGGTCGAAAAAACGCTAGAAATCAAACAACTTCACTCCAACTAAATGGTTTTATTCATAATTTTTCCTGCTTAAAAAAGTCCCAAAACCAGAAGTTGAATCGAAAAGACGGTCATTCATTCATTCATTCGATCGTTTTTGTTATATTATCAATCAGTCCGCCCAGCACAGGTATGCAGCACTCCTAACCCTCTCAGTAACCGGGAAACGTTGGGTGCTTCGAAGTCGTTGAACGAAGGAAATGCAGCAGAAGGAAGCCAACACCCAGCCCCAGCGGGCAAAATCTGTAGCGTCACGTCTGCATAGCCGTCTGGATAAGGATCTGCATAGGAAATTATGCAGAAGCGTTACATTGCTCGGCACTGAAACGCTTGGTTATAAAAAACGCTTTAGTGGCCTGTGTGTGTATGTGTCATGAGCCCCATTCATCCAGTACCCTACCAGGTTTCAGATCGAAATTATTTCCTAAACCTTTGTTAAAATTTTAAAACCCCTTTTTCATTATAAATTATATCACACTATAAATACACCACTATACCTACCACTACACTTCTCCAACGTCCTACGATACCACAGCCCTATGCAGCACTGATTTATTGATGAAGACCCATCGTTAGTTTCGGTCAGCCGTCGTCAACTGGAAGTAAAGAAAATTATCAATATTCTTTACCATTGATCGAGTGATGGGTTTATGATACTTACCAAGCCCTGTAGAAACGCCTTCGGCAGCTACAACAAGCAAAAGAAACAGATTAATGTCGAAAAACTACGCAACTCTGCGCGAACATGACGAGTGATCTTTGATCACTCTGAACGCCAACAACACTTGAAATACTTACCACTTCCTACCATCCTACTTCCATACCAATACTTACCATTCTTCCGGCGAGACATTCTGCAGTTATTCGACGAACTGTAAACTGAAAAATAGCACGAAATAAGTAAAAACTACGCTTTTACAAGTACTTACGTGTGCAGCTTGCTTTAGAACTTTGCGATCAAAACAAACTGAGCTGTCAGTTGGGAACGCACACACATACACCGCGCATTTACACGAGAAAACGCATGCACCAAAAGGACTTCACCAACTGACAGTTCAGTTTGTTTTGATCGCGAAGTTCTAAAGCAAGCTGGTGGTGCGCTCGTAAATACTTGTAAAAGTGTAGTTTTTACTTATTTCGTTAATTTTTAAGCTTAAGGTCCCCACCCCCCGCTTAACCCCGCTGATAGAGTAGTCGGTAACGCTCTTCGCTGTCAGCGCAGCTGGCCAGGGTTCGAATCCCGGGATCGGTTGTCACTCAACCGGCCATGGTTTCGATTCCCGATACCGGCGCTGACAGAGGGGGTTGGCGCGGGACCAACAACCCCGCCCGTAAAAACGAACTGTTACAGATAGCACCAGGGATAATTGACATTAACAATTGTCTCTGGTGCAGGCCAAGACCGCACAGCGGTTGTAGTGCCAAAGAAGAAAGAAGAAGAAGGTCCCCACACACCGGGAACGTTACGTACGTTTCGACGCGACGCTTTTTCGGACCTTTCACAGGAACGGCGGCGACAGGCAACGGAAAAGTCTTTCGCCCTCTCGTTCGGGCGAAAACAATTAGACATCTTGGGTAGTTAAAAAATAATCGAAGATTACTCAATTGACGTTTTTTTTGTATCACAAGCATGCAAAATAATTTTCACTTAATTATTAATTGTAATACAAACACAAATTCATCATGAAACTATTTTAATTCTCGCACCAAAAATTCAATGTGTCTTGAACTTTCAAACTTCGCCCCACTCACCCAAAAACCAAGTATACGAACCTTGGCCAAAGTTTTTAAGCGACACAGAAGGAGCGTTGTCTTTTCATACAGATTCGTCGTCGCCGTACGAAGTTTTCGTCGACGCCGGTGTGAAGGGTCCCATAGAGTGCCATACGAGACAACGCGTTGTTCGCTACGCTACGTTCAGCTCATTTCATTTGAGTTTTGGTGTGCAAAGGCCTTTACGGTTCGTCGAATGACTGCAGAATGTCTCGAGGGAAGAATCTGGTAAATATTTCAAGTGTTGTTGGCGATCAAAGTGATCAAAGATCGCTCGTCATGTTCGCGCAGAGTGGCGTAGTTTTTCGATATTAATCTGTTTCTTTTGCTTGTTGTAGCTGCCGAAGGCGTTTCTACAGGGCTTGGTAAGTATCATAAACCCATCTTTCGATCAATGGTAAAGAATATTGATACTTTTTTTCACTTTCAGTTGCCGACGGCTGACCGAACTTAACGACGATAAATGAAACAGTGCTGCATGAGGCTGCGGTGCCGTTAGACGCTGGAGAACGGTGTATGTATGTATAATGGTGTTTTTATTGTGTTTTTTTTCATAAATGAGAAATAAAGGTGGTAAAATTTTAACCCATTGTATTGTCGCGAATATTTAGATCAGAAACGGGGGGTATGAAACGGTACGGGGGGTATGAATAGGGTAGAGTACTAGATGAAGAGGGTTCATGACACCGCTAAAGCGTTCTTTATAACGAAGCGTTTCAGCGCGGGGCCATGTAACGCTTCTGCATAATTTCTTATGCAGAAGCCTATCCAAAGGCTTATGCAGAAGTCGCACGACATATTTTGCCCGCTGGGGTCTGCTAGAGCGGGTAAGAACGGAGAAAAATATCGCGCGACGGACGAATTTTTGAAACGCTTTGCCCGCTGGGATGCTCGTGTGAGCATACCCGAACAATTGTTCGGGTAGGCCCATCCGAACTCTCACTAACTAAATTCACTGAACGGACTCATGCTTGTCGCGCTTCTCCCGGATGCGCCGTTCGTTCACACACATTCACACACACGTAATTCACCTCTTGATGATCTCGGGCATCCACAGCAGGGTGTTTTCGCGGTTGTATTGATTTTGCTCCACCAACTTCTGGCCGTGATCCTGCAGCTTTGTTTTCGGTCTGCGTCTGAATGAACATCTCACCGATCGTCCTGATCGTCCTGAAATTTCGCCCTCAAAATTTCAGCCTCGGATTTTCCTTGCCCGAGGCCATATCCTTCTGCAGATCGCGTCCCGAGAACAACAAATCCCGCTGCTCCTGCGGCGTAGCAAACCGCTCCCCATTCGGGCCGACCAGCATCTTCACGCGCAGCTCCGCCATCTGAGCCACTAGCTGTCGGAGGTTTTCATCGATTAACCGCATTGAGCAATCATCTATTTTGTTCAATTCTTCCCTAGAATTCGAAAAGTTGTCGACGTAATTCATTGCTGAAAATGCATATCATGCAAACGTGATGATTTCTGTCATTCTTTTGCTTCCGGTTCCGAGATCCTTCACGTACTTTCACGGCGTGGCAGCGGTGTCTGCGAGGAGCTACCAACTCCGCCACACCGTTACACTGTAAAACACACCGTTACATAGAGCAACAGAGATTAACATTGTCTCTGGTACAGGCCAAGGTCGCTCAGCGTTAGCAGCCGGATAAGAAGAAGATACAATGTAGCTGTACGCAAGGTAAAAAAAGCTGTAGCTGTAAAAAATGGATGGCAAGAAATCTATATCAAATTTTGTGTAGAAAACGAAATTAAGAGCGCGGACGCATTAAAAATGTTGACTGTGGCTAATGGTGATGCTATTAAGACCAAAAACAGTGCTTATCGGTGTTTCAAAAAATTTTCAGAGGGCCGAGCAGATGTAAAAGTCGAAAACCAAAGTTTGGTCGTATGTGAACAGTTTCGCTTACAGCTTTCTTCAATTGCAGGGTCGTGGTGCCACATGAGTTGTCGCCGATAGATAGAACGGTCAATAACAAATATTACTTGCAAGTTATGCGCAATTTGCGCGAAGCAATCCGCCACAAACGCAAAATCCAAAAATGCAACACAAATGTCGTGACATTTTTTGAACAGTCTACGTGCATACGAAGTTCAAGAGCTTTGCTTGTGTGCGAATTTTTGGCCAAAAACTACAAACTAATGATGCCAAAGCCACCGTATTGACCAAATCTGGCCCCCTATGGATTTTTCTTGTTTCCAAAACACAAATTACCGCTTCGTGGTCAATTAAAATTAAAAATAGCTGAAATTTTCAACATAAGTGTGTGACATATGTAGCAACATGCCCCAACAAAAAATCGAAAATCAAATGAAGCATGTTTTTAAATCGCGAATTCTCGGTACTTATTGACAGAATGTATTTCCGAACGACTACTTTTTGTTTGTTACATTCGTTTGTGAGTTACAGGGGGTTTTGAATGGAAGTCGACAAAGAGAAAATTCGGTACATTTTACAGTTTTTCTTTGATGGAGGCGAAAATTCAAGCTAGCTCGCTTGAATTGTGCATGATGTGCCGATACTCTAACAGCTAATTACGATAAATTGTGGTTTCACCGATTCGGTTCAGTTATTTTTGATGTTAAAGATGCACCTCGCATCACAGAAATAATCAAGGTTTATTGGCATGTTAGTAATCGTAGCATCGGTAAGAAGCTACAGATTAACCATCAAACAATTTTAAACCATTGGCGCTAAGCTGGATTCGCAAACAACCGCGATGTTTTGGCTGCCACACCAATTAACACAGGAAAAAACGTGATAGATCGAATTTTCATTTGCAAGGATTTGCTCAAACGGAATGAAATCGACCCATTTCTTAACCGGATTGCAACTGGGGATGAGATATGGGATACATACAACAATATTGTGAGAAAACAATTGTGGTCTAAGCGTGGTGAAGCAGCTTAACCGGGGACCAAACCAGGACTAACGGCCGGGAAGGCTCTATTTTATTACTGTGTGTTTACTGTGGACTTGAAAGGAATCGTTTAATGTGAGTTACTTTCTGAGTGATAAGAAAATGAGATCAAGAGAAGATTGTGTATATCGGCTTCGGCCCAAGGCTTCTATGAGAGAGCATATTTGAAGCAAATCGGACGATCCGAAACACCGAGGCAAAGTTTTGACATTCACTGAAATATAATGGATTATAAGGGGTTAACCTAATATTATCTCCTATATATTAGGTTGGGGAAAAAGTAATCGACGTTTTCCACGACAGATGCCTTCCGTGATCGATATCTCGTTAAGTATCGATCGTACAGTTTCAAGTTTAGGCTCGCTTTAAAGCTGATACTTTACACTTTAAAAAATACTTTCATTTTTTATTCTTTGTTATATTAGTTTGTGAGTTACAGGGTGTTACCAATGGAGGTCAACGAAGAGAAAATTAGGTACATTATACAGTTTTTGTCCGTAAAAGGCGAAAATTCGAGCTACAGCGCTGAAATTGTGCATGGTGTATGTGGTTCCGAACCGCTAGTAATGTGTAATTTTGGTTTCGTCAATTGACACTGAAAATCATGATGGATCGAATTGCCATCTGCGAAGCTTTTGCCAAACGGAACAAAATAGACCCATTTCTTAAACGGATTGGTACTGGCGATAAGAAATGGGTCACTTACGACAAAATTGTGTTAAATCGGTCGGGGTCTAAGTGTAGTGAAGCAGCTTAACCAGTGGCTAAACCAGGAAAAACGGCTAGGAAGGGTCTACTGGGTATATGGTGGGACTTGGAAGGAATCGTTTATTATGAGTTACTTTCGCGTGGCTAAATACTAACTTCAGTTCTCTACTGTCAAAAATTGGACCGTTCAAAGCTAGTACCGTATTTTTCCGTGTATAACGCGCACCCGTGTATAACGCGCACCCATATTTTAAGAGAAAAAAAATGGAAAAAAGTTTTTTATTTTACATTTTTCAGATATGTGATATCCAACAAATACCCAATGATAATGATGTACGAGGGGCGTAGAAAAGTTGTGACTATTTTGTATTTACGCGGGCTACTTATATCCGATTTTCGATTTTTTGTGGCGTTAAGTTGCTACACATGTCAGTCACTGATGGTAAAAAGTTCGGCTATTTTGAGTAATCGGTCAGTTTTTGACAACTGTTTTGCTTGGACAAGATTTTCTCATCGGCGATGCCGTCTTTATCACCTAAATCGTATCGTAGCGTCGTCCTTTCATGGCCTCCTTCAATTTCCGGAATTAGAAAAAGTCACAGGTGGCCATATCTAGAGAATACGGTAGCTTTGGCATCATTAGTGTGTTGTTTTGGTCAAAAATTAGAGCAGAAACCACGTTGTGTTAGCAGGAGCGCGACAACCAATTTTGGGTTTCGCAAAAAACCTGGCGTTTGTGACGTATTTCTTCGGGCGAATTGTGTGTAACTTGCAGAAAATATTCTTTATTGACTGTTCTATCCTTAGGCAACAACTCATGATGCACCACGACCCTACAATCGAAGAAAACTGTAAGCTAAACTGTTTACATTTCACTGCTGTGTGACAAATTGATATTCTCTAATTGCTCTTCAATGTACTCCTCATTGTCACTCTCTGAAGAGTCCTCATAAATTGCGACATCTTCAGATCCATCCATAGCGTTGCTGATCCCACATTTTATGAATGATTTCACAGCAACTTCTGTGTTAACTCCCTGCCATGACTTAATGACGATATGGTAAGGATAATTATATTCCTAACAAATGTTTCATTTCATAATTTATTCAATAATACCATAAAATAAGTACCGAAAAAAGTCCATTTATATGTTTAGAGGAGACAAAATTTTTACTCCCCTTGTACAACGCGCACCCAGATTTTAGAGCTAAAAAAATTGGGAAAAAGGTGCTCGTTATACACGGAAAAATACGGTAATTGACGAGAAACGACCAGAATCGTTCAACGAACGAGGTTTTGTGTTCAATTTGGACAACGAAATGTTATGCACGTTTTTACTCACTCGCCAGAGAGTCCAGGAGCTTGGCTGGGAAGTTTTAATGCATCCATCGTATAGTCCGAACCTTACAACGATTGACACCTTTTCCATGCATTACAAAATTTCCTGAGTGATGTAAAACTGAGATCAAAAAAGGATTGAGAAAATGAATTGCTCGAGTTTTTTGCCAATAACGACTAAGCCTTCTACAAGAGAGGGATTATAAAAGTAATTTATAAAAGGCAACAAACTTTTCAACAAAATGGTGCATATTTGATAAGCGTTTGCTAATAACGCTACCTGGCTGGCGATCGCAAGGTCGCTGCACAGCATGCAGATACCTAAGTACTTGTGCCACATGCTCCAAAGCTACTTCGAGGACCGTGTTCTAATTTACGATACTGACTCAGGTCAACAGGAAGTGCCTCTTACGACAGGTGTACCACAGGGATCCGTTCTAGGGCCTACACTATGGAACGTGATGTTCGACGGGGTCCTGCGGCTGAGGCTGCCTGTTGGGACTTTGGTTGTCGGTTTTGCGGACGATATGGTCCTGATGGTCTGCGGGCAGTCCTTGTTGGAAATAGAAGTTAACACGGAGTGGTCGGTAGAGGTGATGGAATCGTAGATGAGGGGCCGTGGCCTGGTCGGGACATCACAAAACCGTCACAAAACCGAGATGATACTTATCGGTAATCCAGTCCCGACGATAGGCTTACGCTTAGACGCTTAGGCTTGCTACTGTGGCTACGTCGATACTGCGGTACGCGTGCCCGGCATTAATGCAATGCATTGCGACTCGGTAAAAACTGCGAGGTCCTTAACAGGGTGCACCGGCTAGCTGCCATCAGAGTTACGTGCGTTTTCCGCACAATCTTCACAGCAGCAGTCAGCGTTTTTTTTTTTCTTTTGCATTATAGAGACTTTGAGCCGTAATGGCCTAACATTCGTCTCTTTCTAATTCTACTTTTAAACACCCATACCGGTTGCCAATCAGGGTACCAGGGCGTTTAAACCTTGGCCTTTCCGAGAGGCGTAAATTAGTATGGGGTTTTTGGAGCGGGGTTGGAAGTTGGGGTATGGGGTTTGGAAGTGTTGGGGAGGGGGAGGGAGACACGGGAGACGCCGCCCGGCAGCCGTTGACCGTCCATCTGCCACTCTGGTGCGCCGATCGAACCTAAGTTAATGAGATCTGTGTATACCGATGACCGTCCTCTTAGTTTAGGCGACTAACAAAAACTAAATTGTGTATAAGATTAATGTGTACAGTGTTTATAGGGGGGTAATATAATAAGGATAATAAAGATAATAAGTGAATATTGTAACATGATAAAGATAATTATAAACAGTAAGTGATAAAAGATAATGAATATGTTAAGTAGTTAAAAAAAGGTAAATAAATTGATACTTAGATTGGTTGAAATGTTAATCATAAGTTAACGTTTGATGGTTTCATTCGTTGTGGTTCTTCCTTTTGGTCAGCCCCTTGTTACCTTCATAGACTAGTAGGTTGTTATTTATGTAGTCATAGCTTTGTAAAGTGAGTCTTTGGTTTTTGGACCTAACAGTCCATTTTTTTTTTTTTTTGAAGCATCTCATGCGAGTTGATGGTGGTCTTTTCTGGTCGCCCTCCTGTAGTGATGGTAGGCTGGGTTCAAGTTTGGATCCAAAACTAGGCTGACCAAAGACCTCTTCCTTCCATTTTTTCATTTGTTTATAATGTTAGAGTAAGTTTAAATATATTAGAGTATATTATAGTAAAATGGATTAAATTAGGATAACTTACTGAAAAATGATAATAATAATAATAATAATAGTAGTAATAATGATCATAATAATAATAATAGTGTCTATTCATTGGATGTTTCTTTGGTGGGTGATAATGATAGTTTGTGTTAGGCAGGTTCTTGTGTTTATAGGCTTGTCAGCGTGATAGCATCTATTATGCCTATCACAACACTAATAAGGGAAGGCAGCGAATGCTATGCCAGGCGCGGCGATCCGGGTATTCGCACGGAGGCAAGGTGCAGGTTTTTAGCAAACTGGCAGTGGGATTGGGACAGGGAAACAAATGGCAGATGGACACACCGTCTCATCCCCAATATAGAGTGGCTAGGGGACACGGTGAAGTTAGCTTTCACCTAACTCAGCTTCTTTCCGAGCATGGGTACTTCAGGAAGTATCTCAACCGGATTGGACGAGCCTCGTCACCAAACTGCCCCGTTTGCAAGTACACAGTAGAGCCGCCCGAGCAGTGACTTGTTCTAGGTTCGAGGAAGCAAGGAAACGCATGAACCTCGTGCTAGGTGCAGAAGTTGCAGCAGAAAGCTTTGTGGCGCTAATATGCGAGACCCCTGCAGCTTTCGATGCAGTCAGTGGATTCGCGAAAACAACGATGACACGCGCTTGCTCAGAGTGGCAGGAGGAGCAAAGGAGGATACCACGACAGCAAACCTCGAATGAGTAGCCTTGCTAAGTCGTGAGCGCGATATTTTAGCGAGCGTACCCATGGGGGTACGAGTGGGACAAACTTGTCCAGCCTCCCCTTCGAAGGTAATACCGAGCAGGTGATCCGAAGGGGGCTTAGTGGGTAGGTCTGGACTCCTCAGAGACCGGAAATCCCACACTACCGGCTAGGAGGTCTCGCCCTCTTAACGGTGCCTATGAAGGTTTCCCGCCCCGCATCGAAAAAAATATATATATTTTATGCAAATCGGACCATTAAAAGCATCTTAAATAATGTTTTGAAGTACACGTAAAAACGCCGATTACTTTTTCCCCAACGTGATATATAACAGAAAGTCGTGTGAGTCATGTACGTAACAAAATTTATAACTCAAGAACGACTGAACCGATTTGGCCGAAAATATATGGAGAGGTAGCTTAGAACCTATGGCTAATATGGGATACTCTTTATACTCCGGTCGCGTCAAAATTAAGTGCAAAAAGTATTTTTATTCTTCGTACTGAGACAGAATATCTCACGGTGACATCAAGCGCTAGACAGAGAGCGAAATAGCGAGAAATTGTTTAGCAAGTCGTCAGCGAGCCTCTCTCACAAACGCCGAGTAATTTGGCGAATTGTCAGCCAGTGAGAGAGCCTCCACTTATTCTCGCGAACCGCCACTGCGAGCAATTGTTTATCGACGAAGGCCAGAAAGCTCAATAGTGAGCAATTGTTCGCTTCTCTTCCAAGCTGCCGCCTCGCTCTTGTGAGCAGTTCGACCATTTGACAGCTGAGGTCTCACTCCATCGTTCGCGTAAACAAATTATCGTGCGCGGAAATAATATTGAATACTTAATTTTACGCACTTGGTTATTTCGGTAAGTAATTTAAATCGTAGGGAAGCATTTATCGGTAAGTATTTACTTATAAATAGTGAAATTTTTCCGTACCGTGTTTTGTTTGGGATGGGTTCGAATGTTTGAGATTTTTTTTGGTTTGGGAAAAATTGTGTTAATTCTTGCGTTAACTTCGTGTTAATTCCCGAAATCTCGATCTTGAGATGAATGATGAGAAGCCCGTTTACAATCGGGAAACGCAGCCCCAAATCGTGAAATAAACGACGCATATAATCGAAATGTTTGGTGCGTGTTGTGAGATAGTTTGGAGGCGCAATGATTTTACTGTCTGGAACTTTCCGCCAAGTACTGCCAGTAGTTTCAACATCATCGGGCTGCTTATGAAATTAAGTACTTCTCTTCTTATTGGACAACAACCACTGAGCGGTCTTAGCCTGCACCAGAGATAATGTTAATCTGTGCATCTGATGCTTTCTGTGTGGGTTTGTTTTTACGGGTGGGGTTGTTGCTCCTGCCCCAACCACCACCCTGTCACGCCGGTATCGGGAATCGAAACCATGGCCGGCTGCGTGACAACCTTGTACCGGGATTCGAACCCAGAACAACTGCGTGACAGCCACAAGCTTTAGCGACTGCATTACTCTCACCGGTGGGCCATTGCCTTTGGTGCGGAACAAAGTTCGGCGGGTCTGCTAGTGACTAAAATAACAGTTCTTTAACATCTTCAACGACGCAATCCGAAAACATGTCAGATACCCTTTCGACAGATTTCGTTAGAATTTGACTTCAGCTAACGGTGCTGTGACCGCATAGAACGTACAGAAAGAGGTGAAGAGAATTATCCGTGGGCTTGTTATGAGGCCTTGCTACATACGGTTACTGATCAGCACCAACGAACCGTCGAGGTGCGGTTATTGTTCGGCTCAACGCGAAGAAACATCCGGTAATATTTAAGAATATTTAAAAAGTTTCAATTATTGGCACTTGTTCTTCGGTGATAATTGCTTCAAACCTCACCTAGCAAACCTCTTTCTTGCTTTCCGTTTCCTCGTTCACTTCCAACTACTTCCGTTGGCTTCATTCGGCCACATCGCCTACTCCACTTCTTAGTTCATTTCGAGTGCTGGCAGTGTGATCCACCCCAGTTCGGAGAATGTAGATTGTAATAAACTTATCTACTGTACCGTGGAAGCCCCTAAAACATGAAATACAAGAAACGATCGCGCTCCATACAGCAAACCTCCACCCATTTCTAGTCGTTCTAGCCGTACGTTCGTTAATTCCTTCTCGGAGGAGCTCTAGCACCACCAGATTCTTATGTAAGAGGCGCCCATATTCTGCTGTTTTTTCATGCGCTTCACAATCGCATAATACATTAGTAATTGAAATAGGAAAGATTCTTTCAACGAACCTATGCACTGTAATTGTGCTATTACGCATATGCACTCAATGTGAAACATACATGCGTTCCCGATACTTTACTGAAAGCGACAGCCTCCGTGGTTTTACACCGTATGCCGTGCTGGGTCGATTTTATGGTTTGATGAAATTGTAGGTACCAAAAATGGCAATGATAATGGGGCTCGCTCATGTCCCTTACCCTTTTCTGTTGTTTTCTATTTTACAATACATACAGTGTTCTATACCACCCCTTTACAGCACCAAAACCGGCAGGCGAGCCTTCCTATCCAGCTGAGAGGTCGTAATAATTGTTTAATGACCCTCGCCATATGGCACTGGCTTGGGAAAAACAACACCCTCACAAATTTACTTTCAGCATAAAGAAAAGGAGGTAGAAAAAGCTCGGCAAAATTGCAGGTAAATTGCAAGATACAAGCAAGGATTAAATAATGTTGTTCCAAAGCAAGCATAAATCACACATGGTCCAAACCATAAAACTCCAAAACGATGAAATTCATTATTCCACGGTCTTTCGGCCGGGCACTTGGTCCGGAAATTTTATGTCAAAACGAACCATTGTTTATAACAGAATAACAGAATCGTCAAATTTCCATACCAATCGAATAGTCGGGATAAAGTCTGGTTTGAATTTATTATAGGGTAAATTGGTATGGAAATTTTAATTGGTTAGCTTTCCAATAAACACAGAACATGCAAAAATGCAGAAATCAGTGTGCGGTAACAAAACATATATTTTGTCAATGTGCATCAATATAAAAATCAACGGTCAATTATTCATAGAAATTTCTGTTACCCGGGCGCCACACTATGAGAAACTTGGATAAAATGTATGGCAGGCCAAGAAACTATGAATCTTTTGCTAGAGTTCCGTGAGTGACTTTGAGTTGCTTTTGAGCGCCTTATGTTTACGGGATATTTTCTCGTTTCGGGGGTATTTTTTTCAATCTGACAGTTTACGGCAAATTTTTATTGCTTTCCAAAAATATGGCTAGTTTTTCGACAGCGGATCAAATTTTGACAAAAATGGCCAAAGAAGGAGAAGGAAAGGAAACTGAAAATCAAGGCATAAACAAACGAACTGTCATTTCACTCACTGGAGCTCACGGAATACAAGGTGCGTTTCACGGAAAACAGGACTTTTTAAAAATGAAGTTGAAAACAAATGTTTTTGGGCTAATTCTTTTTTATTTATTCAAAATAATCTCCCTCGGATGCAATACACTTTTTTGCGCGGTCTAAAAGCATTTCAAATGAGTGTTTTATGTCCTTCAGAGGGATCGCTTTGAGGATGTCGGTACACGCCTTTTGGATGGCATTTACGTCCGTATATCGCTGGCCTTTCATGGGCAAATGCATTTTTCCGAAGAGGTAGAAGTCACAAGGTGCCAAATCCGGCGAATACGGGGAGTGATTGATATTTAAAATGTGATTTTTAGTCAAAAATTCGTCAAAAAGAGTCAAAAGAATTCGGAGCAATTTTTGGTCGTCAGTCAACTTGTGCGGAACAAACCTTGCACACACCTTCCGGAAGCCCAGTTTTTCCGTCAAAATGCGATAAATTGATGGCTTGGAGATGCCCAATTCCATTTCCATAAATGAGAGTAAGTGAAAGTGAAGATTTTGGCTGATATTTGACAAAGTCACGCACAATTTCGATGGATTCTGGCGTGATCACGGTAAATTCCGGGCCTGGATGATCGTCGTCATTTAGGTCCTCCCGACCGTTTTTGAATCGGTTAAACCAGGCATGCACTCTGCTACGGGATAAACAATCAGCACCATACACTTGGTTCATCAATTGAAACGTTTCGGTAAAAGTTTTACCAAATTTAAAGCAACACTTAATATTGGCTCTTTGTTCGATGCTCATTTTTGTACCGATGACACAAACATACTGTCACTTAAAACGCAATAACTCGACTTCCAATGGATGAAATGTCATCAAATTTTTACTGGAAGTTGGGAAAGGATGTGCTTACCAACACACATTCTCACCAAGAGATAGCGCTGCCCGAAATGTCCCGATTGAAAAAGTCCTGTTTTCCGTGAAACGCACCTTGTATCTCGCGCAAAAACTTCAAGTGTGAATGCTAGCTTATCAAAAAACCTGTAGAGAAAACTCATAGTGTGGTCGAGGCGTTATACGTATGTCTGATAATTATGGTGATTCGACTTTTCCTTTTTTTATGTTTGGCCAAAAACATCCTCCAAATGAAAGTTTTTCAACAGATTTCTTGGAAAACAACGATTTCGTCCTACATATTCAGTTCCAAAAACTTGAACTTTTATTCCAACTCTTTATTCTTTTAAATAATTCATTGCAAAAATCCAATAAAGGTTTAAGACATAGATTTTGGCATAATTTTAAAGAGAGACTGAACAAATGTTAACGTTCATCTTTTCTTGATACTATGTAAAATGTTGCTATTTACACATTCGTTGAAAGCCCTGAGCTCAAGAAAGAAAACGCGTTTTGTTTGGTTCAAAATTGACTTTATTCATCAACGGCATCTCCAACGGCTCCATCTCCGGAGCTAAACAATTATTCTCTCGCCGCTCCATAATGTACGTAGAACGATGTACATTCTGTCAAACAAGTACCGGGAATTTGTGATCTTATAGAAAATGCTTTATTCGATTTTCGATTATTTTGTGGTGTAAAATTGCTACACTTGTCAGTGACTTATGGTGAAAATTTCGGCTATGTCAATGCTTAGTCAATTTTTTACAGCTGTTTTGCTTGAACGTGTTTTGTCTTATCGGCGATTTTTGCCTTCTCCTAAATTAATTGACCACAAAGCGGTAATTTGTGTTTTGGAAACAAGAAAAATGCATAGGGGGCCAGATTTGGTCAATACGGTGGCTTTGGCATCATTAGTTTGTAGTTTTTGGTCAAAAAGTCGCACACAAGCAATGATCTTAAACTTCGTATGCCAATAAATACCTTGATTGTCGAATTGACTCCTCGTTCATTGATAATCTTTGCCCCAAACGACGTCATTTGGAAACAACCATTATAATTTCAAATGTTTTCAAGAAAATGACGTGTTTCGGGTGTTTCGCCACAAAGCAATGAATGCAAAGGTTCTGGTGGTGGAGTCAGTAATGGCAATTTAACTTTTCAACTAAGGCAGCACAATCCGGCCGCTTCTCCGAAAAATTTCAAGTTATCACATTTATCACAATGAACGTTCATTGACGTTCGGAATATTCGAAAGAAAGAGACTCGCTGAAAACTCGCTCAACCTTTGCTCGTAGTGACGCTCTCTGTCTGGCGTCTCTCGAGAAGGGAATGAAATCACGCGTCGGTGTGAGAGAGGGGGAGGCTGTTTTTGCTTGGGCGGAAGGAACACTGAATTAGTGCGAAAGAGAAGCCAATAGTTGTTTGCTGTTGCGTGCTCTGTCTGTCTCGGCTCAGTATGAAAAAAAACAATTGTTACTTCTTTGTGACGCGGTCGGAATTTAAATAAAGTTCTATTGTCTTCTTTGGGTTCTAAGCTACCTCCCTACCAATTTTTAGTCAAATCGGTCCAGCCGTTCTTGAGTTATAAGTGAAACGACTTCAACATGACATTCTTTTACATATAAGGCTGGGGAAAAAGTCATGAACATTTTTTACGTGAATTTTGCATCATTTTGTTGGAAAATTTGTTGCCTTTTTTTAAATACCTACATATTGGCTCTCTTATTAAAGGCATAGTCGTTATTGGCTAAAAACTTGAGTAATCCATTTCCACAACCCTTTTTTGATCCCAATTTTTCATCTTTCAGGAAATTTTGTAATGCGGGAAGAGAGAGTCAATCGCTTGATGCAAGGTCCAAAATATACGATGGATGCATTGAAACTTCCCAACCAAGCTCCCGGACTTTCTGGCGAGTCACTAAAGATATGTGTGACATTGCGTTGTCCTGGTGGAACACAAATCCTCTTCTGTTGGCCGATTATGGCCGTTTCTGCTTGCTTCAAACGGTGGAACTAGATCAGGAACTAGATAGTGGGGATCTGAATTTAGTGTTTGACCACATGGAAGCAACTCATAATAAACGATTCCTTTCAAGTCTCACCATAAACCCAATAGAACCTTACTGACCGCCAGTCCTGGTTTGACCACCGGGTAAGATGCTTCACCACGCTTAGACCACGATCACTTTCGGACAGTATTGTCGTATTTATCTCATTTCCGTTTAAGAAATAGGTCGATTTCATTCCGTTTGGCCAAAACTACGCAAATGGAAGTTCAAACCATCATGTTTTTTGGTGGAAATAGGGTGGTGCCCAAACATCGAGCTTCTTTGTGAATACAGCTTTGCGCAAATGACTTTCAGCTCTTTGATGATTGATTTTTAGCTCCTGGACGATGCTCTGATTACTAACATGCCGATCAACTTTGATTATATCTATGATTTTATCGACATTATCGATGACGTGTCTGCCTGGACGAGGTGCATCTGTAACATCAAAAACTACTGAAACGGGTCAACGAAACCAAAATGCACAATACTAGCTGTTAGAGTATTGGCACCATAACCACCATGCAAAATTTCAGCGGCCTAGCTTGAATTTTCACCATTACCAAAGAAAAACTGTTAAATGTAGTGAATTTTTTCTATGGTCACTTCCATTGTAAACACCCTGTAACTTACAACAAATGGAACAAACAAAAAACAAAAACGGCTTTTTTAAGTCTAAAGTATCAGCTATAAAACGAGCCTAAACTTGAAGCTGTACAATCGATTCTTCACGAGATATCGTTCACTAAAGGTGTTGCGAACAACAGCCGACGACCACGAGGAGTTTGACGGATTGTCATGCCAGCCGTCGTGTCCAACGCTAATACACTCGTAACACTACGCCGATACGGCGAATGATGAGGTGGCCGGCGGCCATGATGCGCGATGGCCACACCACATCCACCACAACTAGCCGTCTCCAGAAAAGTGATGGCCATCCCGCTTCCCCAGGCAGGGCCGACAGCAGTGTGCGTGGCGTACCGATCGACCAGCAGAATCAGCTGGACGATCAGCTGTTGACCGCCGATTACCGGATCCATGACCGCCGACGACGCCGATGCCCTAGCGAGACGTGCAACAGGACACAGAGTTCGAACTAGTTCGAGTTATGACACCGGAGGAACCGGGCGGGTTATTTTTAAAGACTCCAATCTGTTCGTCCATTTAACTTCGACAAATAAAGAGTAGTTTAAGGAACAGTGTCGTTTTAAATCATTAGTTGCGGAGGACACAACAAAAGGCATCTTTCGCGATAAACGTCGATTACTTTTTCCCCAGCCCTATATATAGATTTACTAGCTGACCAGACAGACTTCGTACTGTCTCCTTGTTTCCGTCTTTCAAATTCCTTTTTGCGTTTTGGGGCAAGTATAATACTTTCGCATTTCTGAGTATAGCAAGTCATCTGTAGGGCGAAGTCATCACTTTGAAATGGATGACAAAAACTGGTCAAGGTTGTAGATGGTAGCTGCAAAGCTCTTTGTAGCGCATTCTGTTCTGTGAAATATACTCTTTGACCATTCTCTAAGTGTACGGCCAATGAACAGTAGGGTATCTTTCGTGAATGGGGAAAGAAAAAATGCGCTAAATTGCTATCTTTCTCTTTTGCTCTCTTCCTCTCTCTTTCTTTTTCTTTCTTTCCCTCAATCTCTCTATCTTTTTCTTCCTCTCTCGTCCATTTTCTTTCTCTCCCTCTCTCTCCCTTTATCTCTCATTCTCCCTCTCTTTCTTTTTCTCTTTCTCTTCCTCTTTCTCTTTCTCTTTCACTTTTTCTCTCTTTTTCTCTCTTTTTCTTTCTCTTTCTCTCTCTTTCTCTTCTCTTGCTCTCTCCAACTATCTCTTTCTTTCTCTCTCTTTCTCTATCTCTTTCTCTTTCTCTTCCTCTCTCTCTCTCTCTCTCAACTCGATATAGAGACCAACAAAACCTAAGAAACGATACTCATATTGCCCTAGGACGAATTTTAAGGACTGGGATTGTATGGGGACCACCCCTTCCTCTCGTCCAAATTTTGTCACCTGATTTCTCAGGTTTTTTTAAAGGATTTTTTGGATCTTTATTATACATAAATGTTTGATTACATAAGAGTACAGAGATATTCCACAATTAGATTGCAGCTATTTAATAATTCTAAAGTATCAAAATGATTGAAATGAAAATATGTCGATTAAAATCTATTTACATTACATGTTATGCCACGTGGCATTGAGTCATTATATCATACTTATAACTAATAACTAATAACTACATACAACTTACAACTAGTTAACTTTTAAAACATCAGATAATTAGGTCTTGTATTGTTGGGTGGATACAATTATTGCATCTATTGATTAGGCCTTCTTTTAGTTTGTTAATTTCTAACGATAGTCTATGCGTGCCAGCGAGGCTTAGGACGAGATTTGTTGGTGTTCTCCAGTGTAAATTGAGGATCATTTTGAGAATTTTATTGGGTCTGATTTGTATTGATTGGAAGTTAGTTTTGGAGCAATGCGACCACAGAGAAGAGGCATAGGTTAAAATGATTTCTCAGGTGACCATCAACTATTGTGCAATATTTGATTAAATTCGATTCATAGCTTGTGGAGTCATCAATGTTTTTAACAGTTAGTTTATATGGGAGGGGAAAGAAAGATGGGAGTGAGTGGTTTCTAACCATTACGTTGCTACTCCCCGGCCCAGGCCTAGCTGTCTCCTTGTTTCCGTCTTTGAAATTCCTTTTTGGGTACTTTTGCATTTCAGAGTATAGCAGAGTTCGGGAGAAATCATCACTCTTACATGAACGACAAAAACTGGCCAAGGTTGTAGAAGGTGGTTAGAAAGCTCTTTGTAGCGCATTCTGTTCTGTGAAATATATTCTTTGGCCAAACGTACGGCCAAATGAACCACAGTGGGGTATCTTTCGTGAAGGGGAAAGAAAAAATGCGCTAAATTGCTATCTCCTTTCCTTTTAAAACATGGCTCTTTATTCAGGGAAAAATAAAGTATAAAGAATATGCTTCCCTTCCTAAACAGCCCTCGTACTCCACCTGGGTACGTGTTCCCTCGCGCGGGCTATACTGCAGGTGGGCCAACCAGTTTAGCTTACACATTAATCAACAAACACTTATTAATCAACTACACTCCCGCGTCTTCATTCCCGTTGTACGCGCTTCTGCCCAGTGTTATCTCTGCGCCGCGTTGCGCCGTTGTCTACGCGCTGCCGCGACGGTTTCTAGCCTCTCAGCTTCCTGCTGATGCCTGCGCGAGTCTTCTTGCTGCTTATGCAGAGCCCAATCTCGCTGGAGTTGTTGCATGCATTCTTTTGCTGCCATTAGGATGTCCCTCCAGTACGTCGGACTCGCTAACTTCCGCGTAACGTGGTCATCTGGAGTAGCGCCCCTCAGCTGCCGCCCCCTGATGTCCTGGAAGCGGGGGCACTCAAAGAACACGTGTTGTGCTGTCTCTGGTACCCCCGGGCAGGTGGTACAGTCCGGTGAGTCCGCGAACTTTCGCTTATGCAGGAAACTCCTGTAAAACCCGTGGTTCGTAAATACCTGGGAGAGGTAGAAGTCTACCCTTCCGTGGCGACGCTCGCACCATTGACGAACATTGGGTATAAGCCGGTGAGTCCATCGAGTACAGCTGGTCGAGTGTAAGCCGATGCCAATCTCCTCCCATTTCGCTTGCCACTCCTCGTAGCTAGCAAACCGCTCCCGTGCGCGGATCGTCGTTGCCGAGATCACACGTCCTGCCAGCCGGGCCTCCTGTCGGGAATGGTAGTGGCGGGCGTCCTCTCTCAGCAGATACTGCATCGGGAGCATAGCGGCAAGCAGCACTCTCGCCCAGTATCCGGTGGTGACGAACGCACTGACTAGCTTTTGGGCGATTGCGCCCTGTGCGCGTTGGATTGCGCGGCAATTCTCCTGGATGGCCATAGCTTCCTCAGTCCATATCGGTGCGGCATATCTCATGGTGGACTCAGCAACTCTGGCCAGAATCCGGCGGGCGCAGCTTCCAGGGCCTCCGTGGTTCGGCATGAACACTCGTAGTGCCCGTACTTGTTGCTCCGCTTTCCCTGCCATTGCCTTAACATGGTCCTTCCACCCTAGTTTTTGCTTGAAGCTAACTCCTAGGTATTGTAGTGTTTTCCCAATTTCAAGAGTCGACTGCTGTAACTGGAACTGCTGAAGCTGGTTGGTCCGTTTTGACGAAAATATGATCGCCTCCGTCTTCTGGACCGCCAGCTCCAGCTCGTGCTCGATCAGCCACTGCTGCACATTGGCAGCAACGGACGCCGTTCCGTCGATTGCCGTTTGCTGAGTGTCGCCTAGTGCTGTAATAAGGAGATCATCAGCATATGCGGTGATGGAGGTGCCTGGGGAACATGGAATTGTCAGCAGGCCGTCATACATGACGTTCCACAGGGTCGGCCCAAGGATCGATCCCTGCGGTACACCCGCCGTAACTTCCCACTTCGCTACGCCATCATCTGTATCGTACCATAGCTCCCTGTTTGATAAGTAGCTCCGTAGAAGCCTAATCAAGGCAGCTGGGACCCCTTTGCTGCGAAGCCCCTCTCCTATTGCCGTCCAGCTCGCAGTGTTGAAGGCATTGCGAATCATTCGAAAAGTGTCGCTGTATTCCAAAATGGCCGTTGTTACTGCTGCGTTAGGAATCCCGTCTGGTCCCGGCGCCTTTCTCGGGTTGAGTGACCGCGCGATGCCCTGTAGCTCGCTATTAGAGATTGGACGCAGTTCAGCCCCTTTATCCGGCCCCATTGACGATCAAGTTGCCGTCTGTCGTCGTGGGAACAGCTCCTCCACGATGGTTTTAGAGCGGTTGGGTCCGATTCTTGCGGTGTACGCCCACCTCGAACCCAGACCCTGACTATTCTATATGACTCGCCGAATGGGTTATCTTCTACTGAATCAGCAAGTTCCCGAAGACAGCGGCGTTTGCTCCGTTGTATCGCCCTTTTTAGTTGTTTCTTGACGTCGCGAAATAACTATAACTAATAAATTGCTATCTCTCTTTCTTTCTTTCTCTCTCTCTCTCTCTCTCTCTCTCTCTCTTGCTCTCTTTCTATCTCTTTTTACCTCTTTCTCTTTCTCTTTCTTTCTCTCTCTATCTTTCTCTGTCTCTTTCTTTCTAACACTCTCTTTCTTACACCCACCCTCTCTCTTGCTCTCTTTCTCTCTCTTTCTCTCTCTTCCTCTCTTTTCCACCTTTTCCAAAGCAGTTTAATGCAGGGAAATTGCAGTTTCCTCAAACATCACACTCAAGATGGAGGGAATGAGGGGTGGTAATAGGTGGAAGAGGGAACGAAAAGACTTTTAAGTGAAACCAATGCCCACATTGCCCATATTACGTATTTCAAGGGTTGGGGGTTGTTTGTTTGTATCTTTATTATAAGAACTCAATTGGCCAACAACATCGTTGGCCAAGCCAACAGTATTGAAACATCGAGACAGCAGCCATGGGCTCATGGCCGACGTATTGCTGAACGGAGCGCTGGATTAACAAGGGTTGACGGTGACGAGCTGCATATCGGGGGACACTCAAAGTAATCCTTTCTAACTAATCTAACGAACTAACTCTCAAACTAATCCTAATCCGCGTCAATGCCACCCATTAGGAAATTCGCAACAAAGATAGCTTGGTGGTTTCGACGACGTTTTCCAAGAGGTTCAAGTCCCAAGAGGAGGCAGCGTACGTTGCAGTCGGGCGTGTTGTTGTAGTTTATCCACGGTCGTTTCCTCATCGCATATCGCGACAATTTTCGCTTGATTGCCTACATTCTGACCGACCAACTCGAATGGTAGGGCGACCAAACGGTGGTTGACAAAAACAATTGGTTCGGTTTCGAAGCGTATATTTTTTCTCTCGTTTTTTGGGTTCGCGTTCATTATTTACACTTTACTATAGCGGTCGTAGCAATTTGGTGCGTAGCTGCTTGTTGGTGACGCCGTAGACATGTTGTAAAAAGTTATGCATTGGAATCCTATGCATCCCAGTTTAGTTGGACATCTGAAACGAGCAAAGCGAAAACATTTCAACATTATTTGATTGTGTCTGAATGCTGTCCAATAAACTTACCTGGATAATTTCTATCAGGATCACACACGATGGAACGAAAAACACGCACTTGCACTTGACCCGGGGCACAAAATCGACTGCCCTGTCCCTCTCTAACTTAGAATTTTTACTCGATCTCGCTATCTCTTTTTATTCTATTCCTCTTCCTTTCCCTCGCTGTTCGTCTTCGCGTTCGCATGGCCTCTCGGCTCTAGCACCCTACCCTCTTCCAACAAACAAACTCGCTCGTGAAACTCCCTCCTCTCGTGGTTTCTTCCGCACTTTTACCCCTGTACCTACGAGCGGACCCTCATGAACCGGCCCGCTCGCGTCGCGTCGTCGGAAGTTCTTATGCAAAAATTACTCAGAGTCATCGTTGGGTCATCGTTCAGTCCTGGTTTAGTCGTCGATGAGAAATCAAGCCCCATAGTGAGAACAACGATTTTGTTCACTGGGAACGCTACAGCTCCAGCAGGCATGGGGAGAGAAGCAGCGGTCGCACAACGAATGGTGCCGGGGGCCGCCACCATAGCGGCATCTTGCTAGCTAGCAGGTAGTAGCAATAAGCAAAACCAATGAGCGAGCAATTACAAAGTGAAACTAAGCGAACAACTAAGGGCGAACTAGTACAAACATAGCTGTATTAGTGCAGGGTGCGTATTCACGACAGGGATATCTCCGCTACCTGTCAGTTGGTTTTGACATATCAGCCAGACTTTGAAACGTTAGTTTATCTACGCGGCCACATGAAGCAAAAATAAACGATCTGACATTTCAGATAAATGCCAAACTGTTTGCGCTTATGTCAAAACGTTTATGCCTTATGCCCGGTCCACACGCTACGATACCGATGCGATATCTGCGTAACTGACGTTTCTCGGAGACGTCATTAATGTCACTGACGCAGATCTACAAATCTGAACAAATGAGCATCAATTTGTGAACAAATTTCAAACAAGTGCCAGTTTGTCGATTGGACATGTTGGAAACAGCCATGGAAGCAACACTGTGTTGGTTTGCCTTAGCATTGTGCTTTTCGGTTAAAAAGCGAAAAAAGAACGTGCGAAGAGGTTACGGTGTCGAGGAAATGGCTTTTGAATGGCATCGTATGCCTCCGCCTTTTTATTGCGATCACTATATTTTTTATTTTTCAGTTGCCAAAAACATGGCAGACTTTCGTAAATTTTTACAAATTCAGTTAAACACTTTCGCGAACGTTGACGAAGCGTCCAAAATATAAATAAAAGACCAAAACAAAACATCAACAAGTCAACCGACAAACTTGCACTTGTTTGAATTTGTTCACAAATTGATGCTCGTTTGTTCAGTTACGCAGACATCGTTATCGTATCGTAGCGTCTAGACCACTCTTAATGTATGTTTTTTTTTGCTGGTACAGCAACAAAATCTAAAACACAGACCAAAATATTCAGAAAGCAATTTATTTCTCTTCGGTTTCTATTTTCTCGGACCTAAAACACAAATGTAAACACGTTTGACATTTCGGTTTTAAATTTTAAACCGGTCACACGAAGCGTAAACGATCAGATGTTTTTACGCTGTTTGTACGCTGTATGTATGGTTCATGTGGCCGCCCGGTATTTGAAGAGTAAGATTTATGCCAACCAACCGCAGAACATTGAAAAACTGAAAGCTAAGAAGCACAGCGGAATTTGTTGCTATTGCCTATATATTGTTATATATTTATATTGGTATATATTTGTTGCCCGAAATGTTGTCAAATACAATGAAAAATGCCCACGTTTTGTGTGTTTAATGGAGGTGATTATTTGAGTGATATTGTATTGTGAGTAATCTTTTAATAAACGGCATTCTTAGAGTATCATTCTTAGATTCTTAGAGTATCTAAATATATCTTGTTCATTTGTTAAAATCGACTGAAAATGGCGTAGTTATTTAACATTTAAATAGTGTGTGTTGAAATAGTAAATAGTAACATTTAAATAGTATGAAACAACCTGTTGAAACGAACAAAATGGACACTCAGCATTGTGGATACCTTGTCCAGCTGATAGCGATGTTTCACGCATTAAAAGTACTGTTTAGTACTTAATAACATCCTGGTTAGCATAACATAACAAAGTGTGCACTTTTTCATTTGGTTATAAAACAAAAACGGCTTAATATTTTTCGATGCTTGAACTTTGATTTGAAAGGCTAATTCATGACATTTTTTATGGAAAACAAATTTGGTCAACTGTTCACCATGATTGGCTTGGTAGTAGCTCATTCGGTCGACCTATTTTTGAGTACATTTTCGATTGTATATGGTCCTATTTCGGCAGTAGCAACTTGAATTTCGGTCTTGAGGTTGTCAATAGTTGCTGGTTTGTTCGCCTAGTATGAATATCGATTGCGGCTGTCACTGTACGGCACGTAGCGCTGTCCTGTTGAAACTTTAGGAACTTTAGTAGTTCCTTAATATTTATTTTATGATTGGCGATTGGCGAATTTTTCGTTCCGTCCACACACTCGGAATGGTCCTTCGTAGGGTGTAGATAGTGATGGTCTGATGGAGTCATTTCTGACGAAAACATGCGTGGAGTTCGCCAGATCCTTGTTTATAAAGATTCTTTGTTGTCCGTGCCATGACGTCTCGTTGCTGCGTAATGATCGCATCGCATTTCGCAGATTGGCTAAGAACTCAGGATCAGGACACGGTGGTTCGATTGATGAGTCGCAAACAAAGTCCGATGGTATGCGAAGGGTTGTTCCATAGACGAGCTCAGCGGGTGCAGCTTGCAGGTCATCTTTAACTGCAGTACGCATCCCAAGTAGAATGATAGGAAGATGGTCGGTCCAATTCGTGGTATCGCTGCAAAGGATGGCAGATTTGAGCGTTCTGTGCCATCGTTCAATAATGCCGTTGCTCTGCGGATGATACGCCGTCGTTCGAAGATGTTTGGTCCCTAGTAACCTCATAAGCTCGTCGAATAGGTGGGACTCGAACTGACGACCCTGGTCGCAGATGACATATTGAGGAATACCGAATCGCGCAATCCAGTGCATAAGGAGAGCACGTGCTACCACTGGCGCAGTCATGTCGGGAATCGGTATCGCTTCAGGCCAGCGTGTAAATCGGTCGATTACTGTTAGACAATAACGTTGTCCGTTGCTTGGTGGGAACGGTCGTCGTGTCGTCGTTGCTGCGACTCAGAGAAGTAGTCGAGCAGCACCTTTTTTGCAAATTCATACTTCCCATGTGCGGGAAGCTCGCGAAAGCTTTCTCTCAATTCCAAATGCGTTTTCTGAGGAACTTGCGCCATTAACAGATTGAAACGTCGCAGATCAGCAACTGGTGATATGCCGCTGGCCGCAAACCAATATTCGACGGCGATGAAAAACCCGTCGATATTCTACACGTCCATCACCGCAATCGGAATCCGAGGAGTGCTCATGGCATCGATGTTTGTCGGTGAACGGTAAGCTTCCTCTAAGCGTCTTGGCAGCAAGTCTCCAATTTCTCTCGGTGCAGTTACTGGCGTGGTCGTAGGCGCTGTGAAGGTAGCCGGAACTGCTGAGGGGGCTGCCGTGGCTGTTGTCGATGAAGGATTTTGCGGATTCATCGCTTCACCGTTTCACTTCGCGTATTGACTGAAGTTCGAAACTTATTCTGCTGCACTCAATTTTTCACTTATAGAAAGACACTCACGTTCCCGTCCACTCGGGGTCACCAATTTAGGAACTTTAGTAGTTCCTTAATATTTATTTTATGATTGGCGGTAATAATAGATTAATGTCTTCGTTGAAAGTTAGCGTTAAATTAAATACGTCTGAACGGCTCGTAGATCACTGAAAAACTATTCTTCATTATTTTTTCAAATGCGCGGATAAACTCTTCCAATGAGTATTTGATGATTTCTTTTTCGTACTGCTCGACGTACTGCTCGACATGTTGCTCGACGCGCTTGAATTCGTATTCGTACGACGAGGTCGCTACAAAACCAAATGCCGTCCAAGTTCACAGCTTCAATTTCACCGAAGAACACATCGGCCAAAATCCCTACCGAACAGTCATTCGTTGTGGGTGCATTGGCTTCTCTTGCACGATATGTGGGTTTTCCAAACTACAATACTATTTATTAAAATAGCCACCGAGGTT
This sequence comes from Anopheles bellator, assembly GCF_943735745.2. Taxonomy (NCBI): domain Eukaryota; kingdom Metazoa; phylum Arthropoda; class Insecta; order Diptera; family Culicidae; genus Anopheles; species Anopheles bellator. The sequence goes on along the minus strand of NW_026684271.1, from coordinate 268,226 downwards.
GAAATGAGCTTCAATGAAATGTGTTTTTGACGAATTCGTTGACAACTTACCACTTTGGAAACATATTTTTTCATACTTGCCAATTTTTGCAACCAAAATTGTATTTTGTACATAAATGTTATAAAATAACCTTTGAAATAAAATTTCAAGCTTAAAAAGTATCAAGCCGTTTTTGTTTTATTACTAAATATAAAAGTGCACACATTTTTGACCACCCTATAGTTCTTACATGTCGTCGTGTCGAATCCTTATTACACTAAACAATAAAACACACACATTACACACATTTCCGTTAGTATAAAGAAAATTGATTATTTTCTGTAACTGACGCTTAATGACCTTATTGGTGGAAGTGAATACAGGATGGATGTGGAGTGCCCGTTGACCGTTAGCACCTTGATCCCATTGTTAGCTTGCTTCGCAACCGGATGAATTTATCCGACAGCTTGGCGGCGGAGAATACATTCAAGTAATACCGGGCCTCATGTACATAGCTCCGGGGATTGTAGTGCGTCCAGTTCTCATCTGCCATAATGAGCGCAGGGAATATACCCGCGAGGACACCAGCAGTGGCTGAGAACGTTGTTGGAATATGTTCGGAATGTGCTTATTAGTTTCAAGACAGTTACCGTCCGGTTCCGCCGAGAGCTCAGTGTTGAACCTAATACTTCCAATATAGACTGTTTCCTTATGTCTAAGCACGATTTTAAATGAACGCCAAAATTTTAAATTAAAAGTAAATTGCATTTTTTCTGTTTTTAACGCTCTGTTATCTTATTTAACGGTACATTTTTACAAAATTACATTCCTGTTAACCACATGCCAATGATCGAATTTTTGAACGAACGCTGCTAAACCTAATCTTGTTTTGGTACAATGGACGGTACTCACAGTTGATCCCACCTTTTTAGCAACATCTCGGACAGATGAACTTTTCTTGGTGGCGTGACTTTTTAGTTCAATAATTTTATCCACCGGACCCGCTGTCCGCACGGATTTCATTTTATCCTGAAAGCTGCTTTCTTCTTTGAATTGTCTTATTGCGTATCGAATCGGGTACTTATTTTTCCCTGTTTTGCCAACTGACTTATCATTCATTGTCTCATCATTTTTACAAAATCTGTTTGCGCTCCTCTGGAGAAAAGCTTCGTATTTTCACAAAAGTCAAGGAAACCTGTGCGTATCATATACCGTTTTTCAAGTAAAAGTGTATGCTAAACGAATCTGTTGAAAATGACACTTTTTGTTGCGCCGTTTACTGGCTGCTAATTCTAAAAATTCCAATTCTTTCCTTCCCCTGTTTAGTACTATGCGCTTTAGATGTTTGTTTGTTATTCAATTTACTTGTTTCCGTGTTCTACTTCGATGCTGCTTCCAGTTCGTCCATTTCCTGGTTTATCCTTGTCGGAATTGCTGTGGTTGCGTTGTTTTCTAGTGGTTTTACTCCGATGCGTTGTTTTCGGTTGAAGATTATTTTTCGATAAGAATTTGCCAAACAACGGCCTTTGTTGTTTGGCATGTCTAAGAGCGAAGAACCGAACCTTAAGAAGAGCAACCGTATTACAATTACAGACAAGAAGCTTTCTTTAAACTCGCCACAGCCCTTTCTTTTTAGCTTTCTACCCTAACTAACAGCCTTCAACTTTAACGTCCCGGCTCGAAAGGCAAAAAGAAAAGCTAAGAAAATACACACCACACGGGTGCAAATTTTCTCAGCCCTTCCGTGTCGTATTCTCTCCCCTTTCTTTCCGGGAGTGATTCATCGAACACCATTGTGGGAACGAGTTTGTTGAACCTTCGTTCCTCCTTCTCTCCCCCTCCTCCTTCTCTTCCTGCTTCTCCACCTCCTCCTCCACCGCCACCAATACTTCCTTCTCTTCTGCAGCCGACGGCATTTACGCCTGCTCATCCTTCTGTTTCTTCTTCATCTACCGCGAGTCATCGAACCCCTTGGGACCACCATCTATCCCGTAACTCTTCTAAACGAGTAAGAGGGAGAGAGAAGAGGGCAGCGATAAAAAGAGTGGCGCAGAGTGAAAGAGAGAAAAACAAAAATTAGAACGTTCTAGGCCGCTGCTGTTCCTCTTGCTCCATACCATAACATCAAAAGGTGCTTTTTGTTTTCTGGGTGCTGCTGTTGGAGCTCTTCCTATGTAATGTGTCTCGTGGATTGAATGGTCTGCTGTGTATTGCATGAGGGCATCGAAGAAAATCAGCTAAGAAATCTTACCGAATTCAAACCGTGGAAGAACCTCTTCGGATTGCTTGCTACGACAGGTAAGCCACGAACGCTGAGCAGATTTCTGAGAAGATAGTAATTTTTTTTACAGCTTTCCCTGTAAACTTCTACAACATTTTCAAAACAAACCGCCCACGGAAGTCAAACAAACCGTGTTGGTGGATGTACTTTAGTTTCAGTCTTCAGCGTGTGTGGGTCGGTCTTGATGTTAATGTTCCCTAGTATTGTATGTGATAATCAGTGGTTTCATGGGTACACGCGAATGGGTAGAATAGGAAATATGCTAATGCCTATTCCTGTAAGCAGCGATGAAATTCATCCATCCATTAACAAATACGCTTTCGACTAGGGGTGCAAAGCATTGCAAAATCTCGTATCAACGGTATCGCGAGGCCGTAAATCGATTGTTTAACGCTGTCTATATAATCTCTATGCATATTGAACGAGTAAGTTGCTCATTTGGGTGAAAAAGAATGGATATCTGATAACAACTGGAAGAAGATCGAGGAAGAACGGGAGACCAAAGCCGCGGTAGAGCCGTCAAAAACCAGGAGAGCGAAAGACATAACACGTCGTCGGTATAGCTCACTAGACCGGGAAGTAAAACGTGTCGGCGGGACAAGCGAAGGTGCGCCGACTCCCTCGCTAGCGAAGGGGAGAGAGCCGCTGCATCCGGCGATATCCGTCTCCTCTACGATATTTCACGACGCCTTAACGGAACCAGGATGAAAGTTATATTTCTTTCCACATGATGAAGTAATCCACGCGGTTTCGGCTGTTGGGTTCACAATTTTTATTTAATCCTAACGTGACGATCCATCGACGACTCTAGTTCTAATAGTAATTGCCGCTTCTAAACTAATTTCCTGCCCTTTTATCTTCTTTTGTGTTCTCCGCTATGGCGACCAAAAATTGATAACGGACGGTTATCGGGTCGGCGCTGACTGTAGGCGGTGAGTAGCCCAGCGCTTGGGCTCTCACTCGATTTCGTTTCTATCGCTATGGCTAACTTATTTCTAATATGACCCTAACTAGCTTATGACCACAACTCCTCCCCTCTTTGTCCGCAAAGATATTCTTAACTGAAGTAATCGCCGACATTCCTAGCGATCCGAAGAGGTTGATTTGCCGTGGCAATTTATTTCCTTGCAACCGTTTTTTAATTACATTAAAGTATTTCGTTGATAGGGATTTGCTGCTCGGTGTGTCGTGTTTGTCGAGTAATATTGCCTCTTCTATTTGTTGTATTTAGGAAGTTCATGGAGGAGTTTTTTTGCGTAGATCTTCGGGTCAGGGCTGTTTCTAAGCAGTGCTAATTGCATCTCACTGTTTGTTTAACTTAGTAAGTTTTGTCGTCGTTAGTGGTTTTAGTAGTTAACATTCTTGTGCTGCGTCCTATTTTATTATTATTTATTATTGCTATTATTACTATATTACTAAATTATTGCATTTCAAATTATTTTTATGGTGTTTCATGTTTTTTTCGTCCCTGAAAGTAATTTTATTATCTTGTTGGACAAAATGTTTTTTGAAAATTGCCTTATGTTTGGGCTTTATTAATTTATCTTTGACAAAGACAGTTCCGACAGACAGATATTTAATCTTTGGCAGTTCTGGAGGAACGGTTCGTTTTTGGTTGCTTTATGACTCATTTTGGTTATTTTGAGCCTGTTTTAATTTTAGCAATACTTCGTCATACGTTTTCAATCGTATCTCTTCTAGGGTATCTGGGTCTACCTCCCTATATCTCTAAACACAACCATTTACCTCTGACCTACTATTACGTGTAAGATACACGCGTACATTAAGATCTAATAACTTTCCTCGTATGTCCGGGGTCTGCAATCCCCTTTCGTTGTCGATTACAATTGATTCAGGAACTACATGCGATGTGAGTGTGTCCCACAGTGCTCTTTCCATGTGAATTGAATGCCTTGAGCGAATTGGGATCATTTGTCCATATTTACTAAACTTATCGATACTTGAGAGGAATAATTGTTTTCTATTTGAAAAATATCGATGTGGACGATTTGAAAGGGATAGTGTGGAATGGGTGTGTATTGTAGTTGTGTTACTAGCGGCTTTCGGTCATACTTGCAAGTATTGCATTCATCGCATGTGCTTATGTAAGTTCGAATTTTCTCGGAGAGTTTTGGAAAGTAGCATACTCTTAAAATTTGAGCTTTGTTTTCCTGTAATCCTCGGTGAGCTCATGCATGTGTTTCTTTGATAATTTTTAGTTGTCTATAAACTTCAGTAACATTTTTCAAAATTAATTCAAAATCTTTCAAAACCCAATATTTCTTCGGATGTATGGAAACCATTAATTAATGACTAATCAAAATGGTTTTTGAAGATACTGAGAATTGTACTTTCGTCGAAGTTTTGTCTTTTGACTATGGTTCTTTTGCATCCGGGGAAAGGATGATTATTTTTTGTTTCAGGATTTAATTTGGTAATTTCAAGTATAATTTTTGATTTGAAACCGTTCAAAGGGGCTTCTGTTGATGGTATGTAATGTGCGTCATCATTTTGTCCAGAGTGTTGTATCGATGTTAGGGAGTTAATTTGGATTCTGCTTAGGGCGTTTGCAACTACATTAGATTTTCCCGATTTGTATTCTATTTCGTAGTCGTGTTCTTCGAGAAAGGACTTCCATATGTTCAATTTTGGGTTACAGTTGTTGGGTGATAAACTATATGTGAGTGGTTGATGATCGGTTAGTATTTTCCATTTTTGGCCGTATAGATAATTTCTGAATACTTTTAGAAACCAAATTATTGAAAGAAGCTCTTTTTCTGATGAGAATGGTCTTCATTTCGTTAAAGCATTTAATCTGTGTAGGAGTCAAACTAATTTTCCGATTTTTCTGAGATTTTCCTTCCCTCTTCCACCTATCAGCAACCCTCATTCCATCCATTTCGGTGTAGTGTGATGTTGGGGGAAACTTCATAGTTTCCCTGCATTAAAATGCGTTTTATTTTTGAAGAAGGTGAGAAAAGAGGTAGAGAGAGAGAGAAAGAGAGAGAAAAAGAGAGAGAAAAAGAGAGAGAAAAAGAGAGAGAGAAAGAGAGAAATAGAGAGAGAGGGAGAGAAAAATATGGAGAAATAAAGAGAGAGAGAAAGAGAGAGAGAGAGAGAGAGAGATAGAGAGAGGGTGTGTGAGAGAGAGATTGTGAGAGAGAGAGAAAGAGAAAGAGATCGCAAGGGACTGCTACAGCCTTCTAGATTTCAATTAGAGACATATATTAGGTGTATGCGTTGAAATTTATCGTTTACATACAGGGGGCGCTACTGTTGGATAGAAGGCACAAATGTCATCAAATAACT
>NW_026684271.1:242675-257657 GCF_943735745.2 Anopheles bellator | reverse complement strand
ATTTTGAAGAATATTAGTTGTGTAAGCCAAAAGGTTTAATAAAACTGCTTAAAAAATATAAGGCTCATTACTTTTCAATCGGTCCCTGTAATTATGGGAAAAATGCCATGGAGTGGTATGTCGCAAACAACGTCCAAGTCGTGCTCAAAGACATGAACCCCGGCAACATGTCAGAACTCCACCCAATTGAAAAATTATGGGCAATCGTCAAGCGGAACCTTAAAATGACTCGGAAAACAGTTATCACCCAGTGAGCCCGTCCAATTTTGAGAGCCCGAGGCTGCCCCTCTGCCTGCGACACGGCGGAGGAAGGCGGAGACGAGTGAGATCGAACGCCCCTCTGCCTGCGACGAGGCCGAGGAAGGGCGATCTCGCAGCGCACGAAGTGAGCATGAGACGCGTTCGTTGGTTGCCGGGGAAACAACGGAAGGAATCGCCGTGAGTTGTGGAATCGCCGTGAGTTTGCAGGTCGAAGACGAACGTTGGAGAGAAAGAAAAAGGAATAGAAATAACAGAGACAGCGAGATCGGGGCAAAGTCTCGAAGTTCCGAGGGTCCGACAGTCTCTCTTTAAGTTTTGGTGTGGACTTAGGCGAATCGGGACGAAAACTCTGCCTCTGTTTTTTCTAAGTGCCAAGTGTAAAGTACCAAGTGCTTGTGCTTCTCTGTCGATCACGGGTGATCCTGATAGAAATTATCCAGGTAAATTTATTGGACAGTATTCAGTGACAACTAAATAATTTTTCGCTTTGCTCGTTTCAGATGTCCAACTAAACTGGATTCGAAGGATTCGATTGCAAATGCAATGTAATGCATTTTACAACGCGTCTAAGGCGCCGAAGGCAGCTACGCACCAAATTGTGAACCGTTAGTGGAGTGAAGAGTGTACGCGAATCGAAAAAAAGAGAGAGAAAATATACCGAAATGTACCGCCCAAATACGAACTGTTTCATTTTGGTTAGGGGGAATATGGGAGAATTTAAACGGCTCCTCACTCCATGGACCTAACGGCTCCTCACAGCGATTCCCCCATATAAGGCTATATGGGAGAACGTATTTGAAGTAGCGGTTCAGAAGCCTATGAGCTGTGGTTCAGCAGTCGATTTTGAGGTGAGAAGAGCGAAATTGTTCACTGGGCAGTGAAATTGAATTTAAAAAAACTAGAGTTCTGCAGCAAAGAAAGCGACCAAGAAAACGGTGCAAGAGTTAATGAAAGGAGTAACACGAAAAGTTCGGCAAATCGCATTCCTTAAGATGGAGGACTGAGTGATATTTTTTTTACATATTTTGTATTTAATGAATATGACGAATGAAATATGACTTGATTTTTTAATAATTTTTTTGACTGATTGACAATTTTTTTTGTTTGACTAGTTTTTGACAGTAATACCCTTTATTTGAAATTATTCTTTCGTAGGCATGTTTTCGTTCAGGTGTTTTTATGTTAAAAATGCACCTCGCAAACAGATGGGGTACTAGGGGCCAAATCTATTGAATATGTGGAAGAATTAATGGATTTTTGCTATTGTCAAACTTCTCTTGTACATTCTCCTGAAGAAAACGGATATTTTTTTCCGCAAAGGATACAAAAATAATCGGAATTTAACACGGTAAAGTGATGTTACAGGCAGCGGGGCACACCAATAAGGCAGCAATGGGACGACCAAACAAAACAAGTTTTATTGGAAAGCTCCACAATTTGTCTGAGAGTTGGGCGCAATGTGTAGCACCCAACAATGGTTATTTCGAATAAAAATATTTTGAGGTTCTCCTGAAAATGTCCACTTTTACTCATACTGACAACTTCACTCATACTGGCCTCTCTCAAGATCAAGTTCGGGTTGTTTTGCTGCTCGGTTGCAGCTTTGCCGGCCACGACCTCGGAAATCCGCCGTTGCTATTACGTCTGCAAATTATTTCGTGCCGTTTTTATTCAACATTTGTCACCTAACTACAACAAAAAAAATGTATGACTACCTTAATGAAAGTATTTTCCGTTGTTAGTAAGTACTTTCTTCCATCTTTTAGGCATTTCATCGATTCCCTATCGATAAAACTTCTTATCTTTATCAGCGATCCCCTCAGAGCCCTTTTTTCAATACTTTCATAAGAAATGAACCGCTGTGTTGCCAAATCGTTACTCATGCAATGAAACAAATACTAGTCCGAAAGAGCAACATCTAGTGAATACAGCGGGGGAGTTAAAAGTTCGCATACGGCATTTTCGAGATGGGTTTCGACCGGTTTTGCGATGTGGGTCGAGTTTTGTCGTTTTCAAAAATCAGCTTATCATGTCTTTTATCCCATTCTCGTCGTTTTATGCCCAATGCTTTGCTTCAAATGCATTTATTGTTGTCAATGGGACCATATGTATAGCATAACCGTGGCGCAATTAATAATTCGCTTTGGTTATGATGGACCTGGTTTACCAGGCTGTATCCAGGGCGTTTTGCATCTAGGATTCTTGTAAACCGGGTAAAAACCTTGTAACCTTGTGTAAAAATGTATGGCAGGACAAGAAACTATTAATCTTTTGCTAGAGTTCCGTGAGTTACTTTGAGTTGCTTTTGAGCGCCTTATGTTTATCGCTTATTATCCCAATTCGGGATTTATAGGGAATATTCTCTTCAATTTGACAGTTTACGCCAAGTTATTTTCGATAACCAAAAATATGGCTAGCTTTTGACAAAGATGGCAATAGAAGGAGAAGGAAAGGAAACTGAAAAATCAAAGCATAAACAAACGAACTTTCATTTCACTCACCGGAGCTCAAGAAATTTTTCGCGCCAAAGCCGCTAGTGTGGACGATAGCATAGCAAAGAACATGTAGAAAAAACTCATAGTGTGGACGAGGCGTAATAACTCCCCTTTTCATCCCCACGGACGACCTATTTTTTCTGCTGTGCAAGTAGTAACGACAAAGTACTCCCCGCAAAAACACTTTATCAGGAACAAATCTTGACATGTTCAAATGCTTAAAAGAGGTGTTGTTTACACTTGACCAAACAATTTATACTACGTTAGATGCGTAATTACAGTAGCTACCAAATACATCTATATATATATAAATGGTTGTTTGTCTGTCTGTCTGTCTGTCTGTACCGCTTTTTTTTCAAAACTACTGAACCAATCCACTTGAAATTTTGCACAGCGTAGTTTTGTGACCCCGGATTGGAAAGTATGACCTTCCCACACCTCCGGACAGGTGGGACTCCCATACAAACGTAACGTAACGTAACGTCCCATACGTAACGTCTCATACGTAACGTCCCATTCTAACGTTTTCGTGCAAATCGAACAGTCAGGCGGGGGTTTTAGGGGTGGGGAAATGTTCTGGTGAATGTTTGAAACCCTTCCCCTCTTTACAAAGGAGCGCTCCCATACAAAATCTAAGTTCGTTTCAGTTAAACTCGGATGGTTTTCAAGCAATTTGAGCCAAATTCAACTGGTGCGAGTTTTGACATGTATCCAACGGGAAGCGGGAAGGAAAGCCGATCATGTACGTCACCGCGAATCGCGATTGTCTGAAAAGGATGAATAACGGGAAATGAATAGGGAAGCCAATCGTCCGAAACGGAGGAATAACGGGAGGCGGGAAGGGAAGCCGATCGGACGTCATCTAGAATCTTCTGAAACGCCGGATAGTCGAGAAATGAGAATGAAATGAGGCGTGGCGAAGCTCGCCGGGACCTGCTAGTATTTCATTTTTTAAAATTGTTACATTTAGTGGGTGACGCCATCCATTGTAAAACCGCACGAATTAATTCACACTCCTAATACAATTCTATACAAACGTATATTTTGAAACAGGTGACACAACTCCTCCCCTGTAAAGGTTCCCAAAAGACACACATATTCTAAAACAGGTCAAAATCCGTATTAGCTGCAAAGGTTTATTCGAAATTAGGTTGTTCGAATACATTGCATTAGGTTGTTCGAATACAAGATAGAGATTTTTTTTCTTCTTCTTCTTCTTTGGCACTACAACCGCTGTGCGGTCTTGGCCTGCACCAGAGACAATGTTAATGTCAATTATCCCTGGTGCTATCCGTAACAGTTCGTTTTAACGGGCGGCGTTGTTGGTCCCGCGCCAACCCCCCTCTGTCAGCGCCGGTATCGGGAATCGAAACCATGTCCGGTTGAGTGACAACCGATCCCGGGATTCGAACCCTGACCAGCTGCGCTGACAGCGAAGAGCGTTACCGACTACTCTATCAGCGGGGGTTTTTTTCAGAGATTTTGTTTAGTTTACTAAATAATAGAAAGGGCATAAGTCCAATACATTTGGTATGGCCATTTCATAGACTACAAAGAAACCAGGCGCCTTCTTAAGCATCAGGATAAGCATATGCATATTTTTTTCATATAAGCCTAGCGGATGAATCCATAAGTATCCGCAAGCAAAACATACTGGAAATAGTTTTGAATTGCCTAAACTTTGATTGTAATGTCCTGTAAAGGATTGAATGTAACGAAAATGCGCAAGGTCGTGCAAAAAATTTTCTGCAAAACATAGTTGAAAAACTGTATTTTTTTGTAGTTTGCTATACTAATACCGTTAAAAATTTAAAAAAAAACTAGCAATATAGCAATAGCTGTCGAACCGTAACGCTACAGCTCCAACAGGCGTGGTGAGTGACAGCGGTTGGAGCAGCTGTTGGCGGCTGCAGCTGCGACCGTAAACGACGCTCAAGCAGGAGCGCAGTCTACACTCCTTGTGTTGCGTTTTCGCAAGTAATAATTGAATCCGGACGGTTCTTTAAACTTATATTTCTTCGAAAGCTTTATTCAGGTGGTGCGAATTAAAAATTGTTCGCCAAACAGCTTAAAAAACCCGTGTGGTTTTTTCGGCGTTTTAATTCAAATTCTGGCGTGACAGACCGCCAGTCTGCCTCGTGGTCGTCGGCTGTCTTTTACAACAAGGAGAGTGCGCCGAAACGAGTGATATAGTAGCACCGACACGGCACCCTGCAGCAACAGCGCGTGCTCATGTTGGAGTTGTACCGGCTGCCCAGTAACAGCAAACTCTGCTGCTACGATGCGAGGAGAGTATCCATCTTCAACAGCGGTTGGCTTAGCAACGACACCGACGGACTTCTGACTGTTGCGGTCCAAGGCCACTCTCGCATCCTCGTAAGAGGTGACTTCAATGCGGCTGTCGTCGAGTGGGGTAGCACCGCGACCAACGCCAAGGCTGAGGAACTTCTTCGCTGCTGCGGAACAACTAGGACTTGTTCTCTTGTGTTAAACGGCGGACGTGTCCCCCCTATCATGGCGACCCAGGGGGCCTGGACCCTTACACAACAAAAAACAAATACTAAAACAAAACAAAACAAGACAAACTGGCTCTGGACTGCATTCCATGCCAGGCCCCGTGCTTCCGCCACTGCCCTTCGTGCTGCTTCGACGGCAGCTCGTCGCCGTCGCTCCTGCTCCTGGTGGACGTTCCACTCGCGCTGTAGCCTTCGGGTGATGCCGCGCAGAGTCAGCCTTACCTCATTCCAGCGCTCCACGCTCTCCATCATCTGGGGCAGCATGTCCTCGGGTGTGCAACCCCTCAGACGATGGTGTCGCTCGCTCATGAAGCGTGGGCACTTGAATACCACGTGCTCAGCGGTCTCCGGCACACCTGGGCAGGCGCTGCAGTCAGGCGAGTCTGTGATGAGCTGCATTCTGTGCAGGTAGGAGTGGAAGAAACCGTGCCCAGTCAGGACCTGCGTCAGCTGGAAGTCCACCCTTCCATGCGGTCGACGACACCAGCTGTGTACATCCGGGATGAGCCGATGCGTCCAGCGGTTGCTGTACCATTCTCTAATGCAAACATACAATGCTCCCTAACGATGGATACGTTTGTACCTCTACGATGAACGGTTGCAGCTATACAGATGCATGCGGCGGATAGTGCACTGTCTTCTAAAACTAAGAAACAAAAAAACTCGATATGTCGATTTGAGCAAGTCCGTAAACGGCGAACTTGATTCAGCGGACCCGATCTTGGTACAAACGTTTGTTCCTGTAACCGAGATTCGCAACAAATCAACAATTATCAAGTGCTTGAGTTGAAACTGTTGGATTGATATTTCAGATTTGGCTAGCAGGGTTCTATGCATTCTTCCGATTTGAGAAGTACGTAATTTTTTTTTATTTGACTTTAAACTTCGAAAACCATCCCACTTGATAAAGTAGTGTAGTAGTGGGTGTTCAATACGTTCTGCGGTTCGATATCAGAGGGCGCTGCTACTAGCCCAGTGGTCTCAAACACGCGGCCCGCGACACTGTTTTCTGCGGCCCTCGACCACGTCCGCGGAGTATATAATTACGTTATACCAATCAGGATAGTCAGCAATAAATCACAAGAAAATGTTCTTGTCGGTTCAGCTACCGGCACAGAATACGACCTATTTCAAATCCAAACCAAATCAAAATGCATAAAATTTAATGAAAAAACCTTTTCTCTATATGGTGCGGCCCGTGGACTAGCTGTTGCTTTCCACTGCGACCTACATGCTAATAGGAGTTTGAGACCACTGTACTAGCCTATTTTTATCAATCCTCATTGCAATCGGTCAGTTCATTCTTTGTTTACTTTTATTTCTTTGTTTACATTTAGTATTGACGTCTTCTTCTTCCTCGGGAACAACCTCTGTCCGGTCTTATCCTGCACCAGAGACAATGCTAATCTCTTATGCTCTCTGTAACGGTTCGTTTTTACGAGCGGGGTTGTTGGTCCGGCATCGGGAATCGAAACCATGGCCGGCTGTGTGATAACCGGTACCAGGATTCAAACCCAGGCTAGCTGCGGTCGAAAGGGAAAGTGTACAATTGTAGACTTCTCTTTCTCGCTAATGCAGCGTTCCCTCACCCCAATCAAGCGTGCCTGACAGAGTGCGCAACAACAAACAACTGTTGGCTTCTCTTTCTCGCTAATGCAGCGTCTCCTCCTCCCAAATAAAACTAGCCACCACCCCACCCCCCACCCTCTATCACTTATCTATCACTATTATAGTTATGCTCTATCACTCTATCACCTCTCAACTGCTCCATCGCCGGGTCTGCAAGTTCTAATAAAAAATATGTTAACGTTTTCTTGAAATTATGTTGGAAACTGGAAAGGCTTCAAAATACGATTCCGCAGCTGTTCATCATTCGATGAAAAACGCTGTTCGCGCTTAATTTTTTTTTTTTTTTTTTTGAAAACAGATAGTAGTCGCTAGGTGCCAAATCTGCTAAATACGGTGTATATTCTAACAATTCGAACTCTAATCCAAGGATTTTTGTTATTTTCAAAATGCTCTTTTAACAAGAAGAATTGCCCTGATGAGAGAGGATGTGTCTCTTCTTCAAACCGGGTCTTTTTTCACAAATTTTCTCTCCCAGCTGGTCAAAAATGTTATAACATGAAATCCAATCCGAAATTTATTGTTTTATCAGTTTGCACGTAGTCCGCTAACAAAATTTATCGCACAAAACTGATACTAACATCTTTTTAGGCAATTTTTGGACGAACTCGTTTCGGAACGGAAGAACCAAGTTCCTACCACTCCTTAGCCGCTGTTTTTGATTCAGGATCATGGTGATAGACCCGAGATTCATCTCTAGTGATGATTCAATGCACACAAAATGCTACTTAATCCTATCAAAAACACTCCAAATGTTGACGAGAAAATTGCATTCGAATGCGTTGTTGTTCCATTTTTAGCGAATGCGGCACCCATTTTGCAAACAGCTTTCTGAAACCCAATACTTCAATCAAAATATTGGTTGTACTGCTTAATGAGATGGCTAGGCTTTATACTAAATCTATGTAAGTGATTCGACGCTTTCCCAACACGATATCCTGATCTTTTTTACGATTTCAGTTGTTGTGTCTGTTTTTTGACGCTTTTGACATGGATCGTATTGAAGTTTAAATGAACGACCACATTTAAAGTTTGAAACCCCCCTTTTGACCCCCTTATTAAAGGTGAAGTGTTCTTGTACACTTTCAACATTCGTTCAAAATTTAAATTCATAAACTCACATTCGAAAATAAACATTTAATCGATGGACGATACTTGATTTTTGTCATTTTAAAAAATACTGTGACACGTCGATACTAAATGGCTTGTAAAAAAAATTAAGTGACCGATTGAAATGAAACTTCACACACTTTCATTTGAAGAGTGTACCAATATAACAAAAAAATAGATTCGTAGCAGCGCTTTTTCTTGTCGAAGCCACGAACTTCATGAGCAACCTAGTATGCCGAAAAAATGTTTTTGGTGGTTCTAGTTATTGCGGTTACATCGATACCGATGTGAAAACGGTGGTTTCAACGAGTTTTCAATCGCGAACAGTGTAGGGAGTCTAATGGACATGGCGGTTGGCGGTTGCAGTGCCGATTAAGTAAGTGCAATCCAGCACCGCCGATGACTGATGTTCAATTGACCCCAAAAGCTTAAAATTAGTTTTAATCCTAACGAGGTTTTTTCCTTCTTTTCTCTTTTCTTTCTTTACATACCCATAATCATAACCGCCGGCAAAAAACACCCGCCAAGATGAGATGGAACATCTGTGTTACATATATCGCTTTTACTTTGCCCTTCCGGGTATCTTGTGCATCTCTTGGGTGGAATATCTTAGTTCACCTGTAAATTCGCCTGCTCGCCGGTAAAAAAAGAACGGTATAAAATGAAGTAAAACGGTATTGCAGATAATTGAAGGAGAAAAATATAAATCACTGGTCTCGCTGGTTAGAACGTTCCATCGAAGGTGCAAAGAAACGTGACTGTCTTTTACATACCCTCTTCTTTACTTCCATCATACACTTCGTTTGTTCTCGCCTTGGTTCTCGCACGCATTTTCTTCGCCACAAACTGTGGCATTGACTCCCTGTAACCATCCCGTTGATGAAACCCTCACCGCCACCCCTTCCCGTAATCATACATCGCTCATCACTAGTACATAGCCCAAAACCGTTCGCTACATCATCACTAAAAGGAAATGAAATAAAAGCGAACCGACCAACACACTCTCGCCAGCAAAGCAACAAAGATGTGCGCAAAGGACAAATATCTTTCGCAGATCTTTAGTCGTGTGTGGAAGGAGCACTGCAAATCGTTTACTTTTTCACCTTCAATGGACTGGCAAACCGGTAAGAATAAAATAGTTTGCGCGTTTTCTCCTTGGTGTCCGTTCTTGTTCTTATAGAGGCGCTATGGTGGATGATTGTAAGTAGTTTGTAAATTGGTTGGTGTGGTGGGGAAGGGGCGAGGAAGGGTATATAAAGAATGAACAAGGCAAAACCAGCAGCAACACAGCTTTACCGTAAAACCGTCCAAAGTGCGACCGGGTCGGTTGGGCAGTGGTGGAGTTTTGTCCAATGCTCGAAGGGGTTGGAAGCCAGGAATGAAAATAGAAATACAGCGAAATACGGCCGGATAAGGTTGGAACGCTAGTGTAAGAAGAAACGCTTATGAAGCCAACCCGTGGAGTGTATTTTTTGGAGCAACAAGAGGATGAGGAGGACGAGGAGGAGGAGGATGAAGAGGAGGAAGTTGAGGATGTGGAAGAGAAGGAGAGAAATTTAGATGGCCGCGTTGTATTCAGACTACAGTTATATGAGCAAACGGTGCCTTCTGGCAGAGAATCCAAAATAGCGGCATTGACTAAGGCGGCCGCTATGGCTCGGGGTTCGTCTGTCACGTCAACGAGATCGTCGACGACAAGAAATGAACATACGGCTTCCATCGTATGTGTGTGGATTTATTTGAATTCTAGAGTTACTTTCTCAGCAAAGTGGAAATTTAGTGTATAGATTACTACATAACTTACCATTATAAACAGAAGATTTAGGGAACCAGAACTTGATTCGTGAACCTTCCTGATTTTGTGTTTGGAAGGCCAGTTGCCAACTAGTACCGTCGCACCTTGGCTGAAACAAGTTCCAGCTACACCTAGTCGTGGCCCCTCAGTATATTATAACCACATTACCAATGTAAACAGCACAACGACAACCTCACTCGGTATCTGGTTATACAGGAGCTATCATTTTGCGTAGCTGCAGGTTTTATATAGGATTGATACTGATAGTGATCGCTATGCAGTTATGTTCGTGATGGCGAACGTAGTTGCGTACACTTGGAAGAAGAATTGTACGAACTTTGACTTTCCGTAGCCAAGATACGGTGGTGATAGAAGACTTTATTTATTATTGTTCCACATACAAGAAAACTTCCTAATGTCCCCCACGAGGTCACCACGGAACGAGGTCCGCGGTGGGGTTATTCGGTGACTCTTGAATGGTACCAATAGTGTAACAATGGTAATGCAATGATATATTCGTTATGCTTATACTAGAAAATCTTAGAATGAAGAAATAGAAGGAAACTATGCGTATTGTTGTGGATTGGCCGTAGAAAATTCCTCTTGCTGCATCGATTAACTGGTTTCTAAGCAAAAGACGTCAGTTCGAACCCTAACTGGGGAGCTACATGAGGCGTGACGTAATGTTTTTGACATTACAGATTACTGCCCAACTGCTGCGCCTCTGTCAAAACGTTTACGGGTAGGCCGAGGCGTAAACCCGACCGTAAATACTTTTTGCATACGCTTTACTTACAAACGGAGGATAATTTAAGTTCCTATTTAATGGTATAGCAACAAAATCTAAAAAAGCAGAAAAAATATCCAGAAATCAATTTATTTCTCTTCTATTTCTATTTTCTCGGACCAAAAACACGAACGTAAACACGTTTGACATTTCGTTTTTATATTTTTGCTGCCACGTGAAGCGTAAACGATTTGACATTGCAAATTAATTTTACGCTAGTTTTCACGCCTCATGTAGCCCCCCAGTAACAATTGCATAAACTTGAGTGCAAAACTTTAAGTTGGTGCTCAACAGGGCTCCACCCGTTCTTGATTTTTTTTACCAGCGCCGATCTTTTGGTCTTGCCAGATCGTCGCCCTTTATTAGTAGCAATGGTCTAACAATATAATGATATAATCACTAAGCTGATTCTAGAAAGGATACTATGTTTGTATAAAAGTGTTTGGTTGCTTACTAGTTACTGTTACTGGCTAGTTGCGAGCTGACATAGGTAGAGAGTACGGTGCTAGACTCTTAAAACTGCGCCTATCCAATGTCCAGTTGCTCTATAGGCCATTTTGCCATCTCGCTTACAACCTATTGCGGTGCACTATAGTGCCAATTGACTTACAAGTATATTATTTACGTATAGTCAGTACAAATAAGGAAAGTTGGTGTAAGACGATGAAACAGTGTTCATAGTTGCTCGTAAGTAAGTATAGTTGCTGCTAGGTACATGCAACAGTTGGGAGGATTGCTTGAATAAAGCTAGAGATCGACATATCCGGCGTGGAGATAAACTATCACCATCAATATCATCGTCATCATCATTATCATCATCACCATCGCCATGAAGTGTTTGCAGAGCTCGCGAGAGCAGAGACCGTAATGGAAAATAACGATTTCCCGTGTGATGAAAACCTGTGCGTACACGAGGACTGCTGGTCACTCACCTTTGCTAAGAGTTCCTCTGCATTATTTTACTTCAGCAACTTACCTTCCACCCTTTATACCTGTACGTCCAGTCATTCTTTCTCTATGCCGATGTTTCTCTATACTTGCTACGGTTTCATCAAGTCCAACGTTCCATCAGGAAAGTGATGAATTTCTTTGGCAACTTCAAGAGAGAACCAAAAGCGCTGCCATCGAATGGGTTGCACTGCCATCTGAACAGTTGTGAAACACAGTTGCGATACACAGTTGCAAACACACAAACGGATCTAGTATTCATGTGTGTATATCATAAATAGAAATTACAAAAAGAAAATGGAGGAAATAAAGCATGGTCCACCATCCACCATGGTAAACATTCAACTTTAAGTGTTAAAAGTTTCATCTTGGTACGCTGAGTATTTAGAAAGTTATGCGTATTATGAGTATGAGAGTTATGAGTATTTAGAAAGTTATGCTTAATGGAACTCACAAGAAGAAAAAAATTCTGCACACTTACGTCGAGAACCCCACGTAGTTTGCTTTAAAAATCTCAAAAACACAAGGATTCGCAAAATCAACTGTATATGCTGTGCTTTACCGTTTCCGGGAACACAACACCGTAGACCGAAAGATTCAGAGTAGACGTCGTAGTGGATCATACGACCGGCAGCTGATCTGGAAGGTTTTGAGATCAATCAAGGCAAGTCCTGGACTTTCGGTTCGGGCTATTGCAAAAAATATGATGCAAGCAAAAGTACTCTCCAGAGGATCTGTCTACGAAGAACATACTGTTCTTTTCTTGCATGTAAGCATCCAAATAGGACACTTAAGCACAACCTAGTCGTTAAAACTGCAAATTTATATTCGCCAATAAATTTTCACAAACATTAACGATATGGCAAGGAATATGCACCTGTCCGGAAATCAAAGTATTCATCACAAACACGACGATGAACTCATCGCTGTACAAAGAAGACTGCCTTAAAAAACGGGTTCTATTATGTATTAAGTCACACAAAGGTCCGGTTAAGTTCTAGCATGATTTGGCAAGCTGCCACTACAGCAGGGATGTAGTTCAGTGGTACCGTGACAATAAGGTGGATTTCATCGCAAAGGATATCAACCAACCAAATTGCCTTGAACTCCGCCCAATCGAAAATTATTGGGCAATAACCAAAAGGAAGTTGAAAAAGACTGGACAGGTGACGCGGGATGCTGCAGAGATGGCGAGAAATGGGAACAAATTAGCTGCTGAGGTGAACCAGAAGATTGTGCAGAAAATTATGGCGCGCATTCCACAGAAAGTTCATGATTTCATCCGACGACCAACAACATAAATTTATAAAAATTTTCTGTTAAAGTGCAATAAAACACCTTCATTTTGACACCTTGACATGTTTCCTAAGTCAAACCAACCCCGAGATAGGGCTAATCCAATTGTTCCGGATTCTAAGTGGTACCATGCTTTATTCAAAACTAAGTTGCATGCATACGGCGAACCACAGTAGCAAGCACGTAATCTCTTATGGAATTTCAGAAGTAGGCAGCTAGCGCACCATTTTGGTTACCACCTCGTCGCCTAGTTCGATTCACGCAGCTGGCATGGGTTCGATTCCCAAGATCAGCTAGGGGTTGGCGAGTGGCCAACAACACCACCCATATAAATACAACGTTACTGTAAGCATCAACAATTACATTGTCTCTGTTGCAGGCCAAGACTTAGACTTCTTTATTACTACTTCTTGTACTTGTACCGTTCTGTGGCATATACGAATGAGTTTGTAGAAATGTATGGGTGAATTGGCGAGCGGGGCGCCAGTCAGTGGACCGAAATAGAGGAGTACGGTTGTACACAAGAGCTGAAGGACTACGTGTATAATATATTAAAGTACGAGAATATCACACGTTCCTGTACCGAATCGTCACTGGTGATGAAAAGGGGAGTTGTTACAAGAATCTTAAACCCAAAAAGGCCTGAATACAGCTTGGTGAATCATGTCCATCGCAACCAAAGCGAAATTTTCCCTCTGCAACGGTCATGATGTGCATATGGTGGGATAGGAAAGGTGTGGTGTACTTTGAGCTTTTAAAACCTAATAAAATTATTTGGAGATAATCCTATCAACAACAATAAATGCATTTGAAGCAATGCGTTGGGCATAAAACGACGAGAATAGGATAAAACACATGATAAGCTGATTTTTCGAAACAACAAAACTCGACCCCACATCACAAAACCCGTTCAACACCTATCTCGAAAATGTCGGATGGGAACTGTTAACCTCCCCGCATTATTCACCAGATGTTGCTTTTTCGGGATAGTATTTGTTCCGTTAGGTGAGTAAAGCGGGTCACTTATTATGAACGTATTGAAGAAAGAGGCTCTGAGGGGATCGCTGTTAAAGATAAGAAGTTCCATCGACACAGAATCGAGAAACTACCTAAACGATGGCAGAAAGTAGTAGCTAACGACGGACAACACTTTCATTAAGGTAGTCATGCGTTTTGTTGCTGTAGTTAGGTAACAAATGTTGAATAAAAACGGAAAGAATTAATTCAAACACCTAATACAACGATGGATAATGAATTATTCATGAATTAAATTGTGCACCATCTACTACAACATTTACATTGTGGCGTTAAGTATTGATGTCGGCTGGTAATTATGTTGGTCAAAGCGAAAGCATAAATGCGCAAAGAAGAACACCAAAAGAAGCCAGGGAGGGAAGGCTGTCTAGCTAGATTTAACTAAAGAACGTACCCGAACAAACCCAGTGAACAATTTCGCTCTTCTCACTTCAAAATCCGCTGCTCTTCCGCTGCTCATTCTCTTCCCATCCGCTACTTCGAAGACTTTCTGCCATATAGCTTTATATGGGGGAATCGCTGTGAGCAGTGGTAAGGTCCACCCAGTGAACAATTTCGCTCTTCTCACCTCAAAATCGACTGCTGAACCACAGCTCATAGGCTTCTGAACCGCTACTTCAAATACTTTCTCCCATACAGCCTTATATGGGGGAATCGCTGTGAGGAGCCGATAGGTCCATGGAGTGAGGAGTCGATTGAATTCTCTCACCGAGCGGCCCCCTATCTCTCACGTGTGTGTTCTCTCGCTTTTTTCGTATTCTTTCTCCCATATTCCTCCTAACCAAAATGAAACAGTTCGTATTTGGGCGGTACATTTCGGTATATTTTCTCTCTCTTTTTTCGTACACTCTTCACTCTGCACTAGCGGTTCACAATTTGGTGCGTAGCTGCCTTAGACGCCTTAGACACGTTGTAAAATGCATAGCATTGCATTTGCAATCGAATCCTTCGAATCCAGTTTAGTTGGACATCTGAAACGAGCAAAGCGAAAAATTATTTAGTTGTCACTGAATACTGTCCAATAAACTTACCTGCATAATTTCTATCAGGATCACCCTTGATCGACAGAGAAGCACAAGCACTTGGTACTTTACACTTGGCACTTAGCAAAAA
>NW_026684271.1:220681-237675 GCF_943735745.2 Anopheles bellator | reverse complement strand
ACTGACAGTTCAATCTGAGGGAGAGGGTATAGGGAGAAAGAAAGAAAGAGACAGAAATACAAGGCACCCACGGAGCGCCAACGTCGTGACGTCATCAGCCGGATTGCGATATAAGAACAGCTTTTGCGGTACAAGAAGCCGATTACCCAGCGGGCAAAATCGCATGGTCGCACGACACTTTTCGGCTCGTATTGGGCTCGTTTTCATTGAAAACGAGCCGAAAACGAACCGAAAAGTGTAACGTCGCAGCGTGACTTTTTGGCATGTCGCGTGTGACTTTCAAGTTCTTTTTCTATTTTTCTTTCGTTGTCACTCCAGAAATCCCAACATCCGGAGTGCATTATCCCAGTGCGAAAAAATATTCAATTTAACTGCACCAATTCACAATTCCGTTTCGTCCTCTTCATGCACGAATTTCCGTAACGTGCGATCCCTCGTTGGTGCTGCTGCCGATGTAAGTGTTTCGCCGGTTCTTCCGCTAGAGTTCTTCGGTCGCTCCGCTGCTACAAACTGAAAAAAACAAAGAATTATCCATGTATGATAATATATCTATGCACTTTTCACTTAAAAGATACGAAAAACACCGAAAAACTTACCTTTTTCCACCTGCAGATTTACGCACTTCACAGCTGCTATTGAACCAAAACAAACGAGCTGTCAAAAATTTTTCAGTCACAGCAGCTGAATCACAGTAGAATTTGAGGCGATTACGATGACCAAAATAATCATTCAAAAAGCGTTTCTACTTTTGTGTTTTCTTCTCAAATCAGTAATAAACGGTCAGTAATATTTTGTAATGATCACAGTTAAGACTAACTTTGATCGAAAAGGAGCGTTAAGGTGACCAAATTACAAAAAAAGAACTCACAAAGCTTAGACTTTTTATTTGACCACTCGCTGGGGACCGAGCGTTGCATGTGCAACTTTCGCTAAAATCGCCAAAGTCCTAATGTTGCAGTCAAATATCGACAAACACCCAGAAGAGGGAGAACGAAAATCCTCTCGCTCACGTGGAAAAAGGATGGCGGTTGATACAAGTCGATGAAGTTGCGAGACACAACGAGTCCGGACTCGAGTATGGGCCTGAGGGGGGGTGAAGCATGAAGAAACAGGGAGAAACGGCGAAAAGTCGCGCGATTTTGCCCGCTGGGTCTAACCCAACTTGTCACGGCCACAACGAGTTTCTGTTGTGTTTGTCACTCTGACGCCTCGACCACACTATGAGTTTTCTCTACAGGTTTTTTGATAAGCTAGCATTCACACTTGAAGTTTTTGCGCGAGATATTCCGTGAGCTCCAGTGAGTGAAATGACAGTTCGTTTGTTTATGCTTTGATTTTTCAGTTTCCTTTCCTTCTCCTTCAATGGCCATTTTTGTCAAAATTTGATCCACTGTCGAAAAACTAGCCATATTTTTGGAAAGCAATAAAAATTTGCCGTAATTTGCCGTAAACTGTCAAATTGAAAAAAATACCCCCGAAACGAGAAAATATCCCGTAAACAAAAGGCGCTCAAAAGCAACTCAAAGTCACTCACGGAACTCTAGCAAAAGATTCATAGTTTCTTGGCCTGCCATACATTTTATCCAAGTTTCTCATAGTGTGGCGCCCGGGTGACCCGGGGTCCACAGTATGAGAAGCTTGGTAAAAACGTATGGCAAGCCAAGAAACTATTAATGTTTTGCTAAAATTTCGTGAGTTACTTTGAGTTGCTTTAGAGCGCCTTATGCTCATGCAATATTTCACGCATTTTTTCAATGTGAACCTTGAGGCCAAATTTTTGCATGTTTTTTTGCCTTCCAAAACTATGGCTAGTTTTTCGACAGCGGATCAGATTTTGACAAAGATTGCATTAGAAGGAGAAGGAAAGGAAACTGAAAAATCAAAGCAAAACCAAACGAACTGCCCAGTGAACAATTTTGAGTTCCCCGGCGTTTTCTCAGTATGGAGCATCGAGTCGCCGACGAGTCGCATTCGAGTCGCTGGAGTATTTCGTTCATATAGGCTCCCGTACTGAGAAGGCCTAGTTACTCGATGGCAGATTTTGGCGACTCGATTTTTTTTCCCGAACCTGCCCCTTGTCTCCCTCTCTCCTGTGTGTCCCCTCTCTTTCTTCGTTTCCAATTCTTTCTCTCCCGTATTTTCTTTCTCTCCGAAATAAAATATCTCGCGTTTTTGGTAGGCTTCGAAAGGTATATTTTCGCTCTCTTTTTTTGATTCGCCTTTTCACTCTTCCCTACCTATTCGTGCATTCGTGCGGCGATGCGTTTTCGAGGGTGGCGTCGCCAAAAAATATGTTTTGTTTCGGTCGCGTACATGGGCTCGAGCCGGGTTTATTTTCCATGCGTCATTTGGTCCGTAATCTTCAATGAAATAAAGGAAAGGAACAATGTTAGTGTTACATTTGTAGCATTGCAATCCTGTCACTTTAACTTACCTTTTCCACAAATGTGACGAGTCGTCTGAAACGAGCAAAGCGAAAAATTATGTGGTTGTCACTGAATACTGTCCAATAAACTTACCTGGATTATTTCTATCAGGATCACCGTGATCGACAGAGAAGCACAAACACTTGGTACTTTACACTTGGCACTTAGAAAAACAGAGGCACAGGTTTCGTCCCGATTCGCCCAAGTCCACAACAAAGACAAGACTGTCGGACCCTCGGAACTTCAGGACTTTGCGCCGATCTCGCTGTCTCTGTTATTTCTATTCCTTTTTCTTTCTCTCCAACGTTCGTCTTCCACCAGCAAACTCACGGCGATTTCAAAACTCACGGGGATTCCTTCCGTTCTTTCCGCGGCAACCAACGAACGCGTCTCATTCTCATTTCGTGCGCTGCGAGATCACCCTTCCTCGGCCTCGTCGCAGGCAGAGGGGCGTTCGATCTCACTCGCCTCAGCCTTCCTCCGCCGCGTCGCAGGCAGAGGGGGTGGCTCGGGCTCTCAAAATTGTTCACTGGGTGTCATTTCACTCACTGGAGCTCACGGAATTTTTCGCCCAAAAGCTGCTAGTGTGGACGCTAGCATATCAAAAAACCTGTAGAGAAAACTCATACTTTGGACGAGGCGTGACAAACACAACAGAAACTCGTAGTGGCCGAAAGATTGTCACGCCAGATCGTTATCGACAATGCATATATTAGTTATAATTTAACCTTAAAAAAAAGAAAAAGCGTGTAAAGCCCGGTCCAGACGCTACGATAATCGCTATGATAATTGCTCAGACACATCGTAGCGATGCATCGTAGCGTGTGGACGCGAAATTGCACTAATTTATGTTATTTTTGAATAATCAACGCAAATCTACAAAATCTGAGCATACGAGCATCAATCCCCCCTATTACAGAACTCGAACTCGGTCACGGAATTCACTCAAAAGTTCATTTGAGTTCATTTTACTATAGCTTTCTCTTTCTGCCTTCTCGCATGCTGTATTCTGCTTTCTCTCTTACTGTGTTCACTCTAAAGCCCGGTCCAGACGCTACGATAATCGCTGCGATATTCGTTGCGCAGACGTTCGTTGCGCAGATTGACCAATTTTCAAACATGTGGCGGTTGAAGGCTGTTTGGCATGTTGATGTTTTGTTTTGGCCGCTTGTTTATATTTTGGATGCTTCATTCATGATAGCAGACCTTCGTCAACGTTCGCGAGAGTGTTTAAATGAATTTATAAAAATTAACGAACGTTTGCCATGTCTTTGGCAAGTAAAGCCCTGTGCACACAGAAACTGAAATGAACTGAACTGAATGTAGCGTAGCAAGCGACGCGTAAAAACGCGTTGTCTTGTATGGGATTGTATGGGACCCTTCACACCGGTGTCGACGTCAACTTCGTACGCCGACGGCGAATCTGTATAAAAAGACAGCGCTACTTTTGTGTCGCTTAAAAACTTTGGTCAAGGTTCGTATACTTGTTTTTTGGGTGAGTAGGACGAAGTCTTGTGTTTTGACAGATTAATTGTGTTTATATTTGGAAGTTCAAGACACATTGAATTTTTGGTGCGAGAATTAAAATAGTTTCATGATGAATTTGTGTTTGTATTACAAGTAATAATTAAGTTAAAATTGTCTTGCATACTTATGATACAAAAAAACGTCAATTGAGTAATCTTCGATTAGTTTTTAACTACCCAAGATGTCTAATTGTTTTCACCCGAACGACAGGGCGAAAGACTTTTCCGCTGCCTTTCGCCCCCGTTCGTAACCGGTGTGAAAGATCCGAAAAAGCGTCGCGTCGAAACGTAATTAACGTCCGCTGTGTGTGGGCCTGTGTGGCCT
This sequence comes from Anopheles bellator, assembly GCF_943735745.2. Taxonomy (NCBI): domain Eukaryota; kingdom Metazoa; phylum Arthropoda; class Insecta; order Diptera; family Culicidae; genus Anopheles; species Anopheles bellator. The sequence continues at coordinate 233,398 of NW_026684271.1, read as the reverse complement.
TAAAAAATAAAGAATATAGTGATCGCAATAAAAAGGCGGAGGCATACGATGCTTTAATTAAAAAATATAAGGAAATCGACTCTATCTGCACTAGGGAAATCGTGGTGAAAAAATTAAATAATTTGAGGACAGTGTACCGCAAAGAATCGGAGAATCGGCAACATCAGGGTCTGCAGCAGATCGGATATACAAGCCAAGCTTGTGGTATTATGATATGCTGCATTTTCTGCGGGATCAAGAGACCCCGAGGATCATCCTCATATAGTTACTCGTCATATGCTCGTTTGCTCAGATTTTCTAGATCTGCGTTGATTATTCAAAAGTTAAATAAGTGACGTTTGCGCAGCGAATATTGTAACGATTATCGTAGCGTGTGGACCGGTCTTTACATCTCTCCTCTAGTTCAACATTGTACGCAACATTATTTTCCCAGTTTAAACTCTCCTGAGGGGTGCATGTTTGCGGTGATTTTCAACGTAAAAAGTTATATAAAGCGGTACATGCAAGAACTACAGTGTCAATATTGTCGAGACTCAAATTAATACTGGTATGGAATACCAGTATTATCAGTAGTACCAGTAATTAAAAATTCGCCGCTCTCTTGTTAAAGTGTCCCGACGAAATGGCTTGATCAATTCCCGACGCATGGCGAATGCTTCATCCCCAATGAAGACATAGGGTAACAATCGATCCGTTCCTTCAATAAAGCGAGGTTGTGGAATTTTCAAGTTATTTTTGATGAATTTTTCTATAAAACATAGTATTTTTCATCACTCCTCCATCCGAGATTCGGCCGTTTGTTCCCACGTCGCAGTAAACAAATTCGTAGTCAGCATTAGCTATTGCCATAAGTACAACACTGTGGGTGTGGTTATAATTATAGTAGAACTAGCAGGTCCCGGCGAGCTTCGCCAAGCCCCATTTCATTCTCATTTCTCGACTATCCGGCGTTTCAGAGGATCAGGCTTCTATATGATGTCCGATCGGCTTCCCTTCCCGCCTCCCGTTATTCCTCCGTTTCGAACGATCGGCTTCTCTTTTCATTTCCCGTTACTCATTGGTGAAACGGTTCTGTTGGCAGCGCGAAATCGACGAGCGTAAAATAGAAATAAACAAGTAGATAATTTTCGACAAGATGCTGATTTAAATGTCCGCTCAGCGGTTGTACCCGAAGAAAAAGCTGATTTGTATCTAGCGGCGTTTCGATATGATTGCAAAGCTAAGTACGGCAAGCATAACAGCGTTCGCATTGGACCAATAAACGTTCGTTGCGACAAATAGGACGAGCGTTACCAACTGCTCTATCACCGGGGGCCATTGCCTTTGGGGTAGAACAAAGTTCGCCGGGTCTGCTAGTTTATATATATATAGAAGAAGATAGATGAACCACTTCCCTTCGGTGGAACAATTGTTATATGTTTCTCGTCGATGAAGCCTAGACAATGCGCGAATTGCCATCTTCTCTCAAATTCACGTGCAATTTCCAGCCACTCCGCTTCAGTTTTGGGAAACTGGAAAAAAATTAAACCAATATAATAACGAAATTGCACAATCAAAACCTAATTAAAATTACAGAAATTTCATATTGTTTCAAATTTTTAGGAACATCTAGAGGATATTCGAGAGGAAGACGTTGATACTCAGGATCCCCTTCTATCTGACTTGTCACCACCACAATGCAGTACGGTCTCACGGTCTGTGTCGAGGTCTAGTTGTGCGTATCGGAAGAGGAAGAAAGAAATAAATGACGAAGAAACGGCAGCAGTAATTAAACTTGTAAGGAGGAAGCTACAATCGATGTAAAATGAAGATGATTTCGAGACGCTGGGGAAACATGTATCCAACAAATTAAGAAGCATTAGTAGCGAGCAAAACATTTTGCTCAAAAATTAATAGGAGCTGTATTATTTGAAGCAGTATTGAGGTCGCTAACAAGAAATTTTGTAATGGTAGAATATGCAAGCGAGCAAAATTTATCACCTCAGCTGAGCACATATTTTACAACGTTCCAACCGACTGAATAAGCATAATAAATCACTTCAGAAACAATCTCATTGTTTACGTTCCTTTAAATATTCAATTCTGAGCACGGTGAAGATAACAGCACAGGTTTCTGAAACTATTGTACTCAAAGACTGCTTCGAAATTGCAGTAGAAAATTCTAAGTCCTTATAGCTCCTCCCCGTAGCTAAAAATCGTAAAGTGGCCGTTAGCGAGAAATGGGGGAGGCCGAGAGAGAGCGAGGCCGTCGGGGAGAGATCGCTTGCCGCATAACCATATCTTGTTTGGCAATGTACGGGGTCACCATATTTAGTAAATCTGTGTTTGTTTCCACGTTCATCCTCATATAGTTCCTTGAATCGTTTGGTTCGTCTTCCAATTCACGCAAAAGTTTAACGTGAGAATAATGGCTTTGCTTTAAAAGACATTTCCTCGACCACTATAACCTCTTCGCACCTTTTTTTTCGCTTTTTAACCGAAAAGCACAATGCTAAGGCAAACCAACACAGTGTTTCTTCCATGGCTGTTTCCATAATACTGGCATCTACCGCTGCAAATCGTTATGAAAACTCGTAGCGTGTGGACGCTCCATAGATCGCTATGATAAATAACTACGACACATCGCTACGATACATCGTAGCGATGCATCGTAGCATCTGGACCAGGCTTAATAATTATGACAATATGACAGTATGACCCGGGCGCCACACTATGAGAAACTTGGATAAAATGTATGGCAGGCCAAGAAACTATGAATCTTTTGCTAGAGTTCCGTGAGTGACTTTGAGTTGCTTTTGAGCGCCTTATGTTTACGGGATATTTTCTCGTTTCGGGGGTATTTTTTTCAATCTGACAATTTACGGCAAATTTCGGCAAATTTTTATTGCTTTCCAAAAATATGGCTAGTTTTTCGACAGCGGATCAAATTTTGACAAAAATGGCCATAGAAGGAGAAGGAAAGGAAACTGAAAAATCAAGGCATAAACAAACGAACTGTCATTTCACTCACTGGAGCTCACGGAATATCTCGCGCAAAAACTTCAAGTGTGAATGCTAGCTTATCAAAAAACCTGTAGAGAAAACTCATAGTGTGGTCGAGGCGTGACAGTTAATGAATCAAATAGAGAGGACTGCGTCATTCAAGTTAGTTCAAGCTCAGACTAGGGGGCTACATGAGGCGTAACGACGTTTTCGACATTACAGATTAATGCCAAACTGCTGCGCCTCTATTAAAACGTTTACGGGTCGGTCGAGGCGTAATCTCGACCGTAAATACTTTTTGCATACGCTTTGCTTACAAACAGAGGATAATATCTAAGCAATGTGTAAATTAGCGCAAGGAATAAATCAATACGTTTATTTGGCAGATGTCATATATCGATGTGCTATAAACCAAGGTGCTATGGACGCTAACGGTTGCTATATTCCGACATAATATAAGTTCTTATTTGCTGGTATACCAAAACATCGAGAAAAAAAAACAGAAAAACATATTCAGAAATCAATTTATTTCTCTTCTATTTCTATTTACTCGGACGAAAAACACGAATGTAAACAAGTTTGACATTTCGTTTTTATATTTTTGCTGTCACAAGAAGCGTAAACTATTTGACATTACAAATTAATTTCACGCTAGTTTTTACGCCTCATGTAGCCCCCCAGAGACAGCTTCTACAACGGACGTAATAAGAGGCAACTTCTTAAGTTAGTATGTAAGTAGAGAAACTCATCGCGAAAAAACGTGTGCTTTATTCGTCTGGTCAGCTAGACGATCGTTTTGAAACTGACTGCCTGCACCTCGCGCGCCTACCTGACGGCTGTCACTTCAGGTCGCCCCATGAAAAAGCTACTACAACTCTTACAACTAATAGCTCTTACTGGGGTGCTACATCAAGTGTAACGTAATGAGTTTGACATTAACGATTAATGCCAAACTGCTGCGGCGCTGTCAAAACGTTTACGGCTCGCGCGAGGCGTAAACGCCTGTCAAAGTGTTATTTACAAACAGAGCACAACAGAGGTTTGTTTACAAATATAGCACGTGATTTTTTGTGATTTTTTTGAATTTGAAACAAAAGTTTATCTCAATTTCAGTGATAAAATGGAAAACAAAATAGGAAAGAAAGCACCAAACCAAAAACTGGTTAGTATTTTGATTGTGATTGTGTCGTTGTGATGATGATTGTGTCGTTGACGTTGTGTTGTCGTGTCTGCTCTTCCATTATGGTGTTGAGCAGAACGTTGCCGTCTTCTTCCCGACGAAAGAAGATTGGCCGCATCCACCATCTTCGACGAACCCGTCTCTGCTCATTTTGACGCCTCCGCACATAGTTGGCGACGATGAGCAAATGATGCACCCACTCCGGATCATAGGCAATCGTTTCCATTTCTATAAACAATCAATTTTAAGTCAAATTCACTTTAAAACACTGTTCACTAACTACAGAACAACAGCACCAACCTGTAAAACGCAGCAAGACGAATAGAAGGAAGTTCCACAATCGCAGTAACTGATACTTACAACTGAAACCAAAACCAAAACCAAGTGCTTCTTTCGGCTTCAGCATGAATAATGAAGCATTATTACATATATGATAGATATGAATGGAACCATCACTCGCTCCTACCTGCGCCCATCCTGTGTTTACCCGCAAACCAACCAACGAGCGACTCGGCGTTGGCCTACCCTTTTTGCGACGAGTAACAAGCTGCACGGCGCCGTCCGGGATTTCCCCGAGGCAAACCTGGAAGCATAAGCTTACTGATTCCTGTACAAAACAATATATTTTGTATTAGCAGAGAATAAACCAGCATGATTCGAATGCACCAACCATTCTTTTCTTCGTGATCACTCTTTCACCTTTTTCACCTTTTTGGCTAGCAATTATCCTGGATGTGCGGTTCTGGTGCCGGACGATTGGCCTTTTTTACTCTGCTCAGTCCCATTTCGCTGGTACAGCAACATAATCTAAAAAAACAGAATAAATTTTTCAGAAATCAACTTACCTCTTCGATTTTTATATCCCTGGACCAAAAACACGAATGTGAACACGTTTGACATTTCAGTAGACATTTGGCATTTCGTTCTTAAATTTTTGCTGCTACACGAAGCGTAAACGTTTTGACATTACAAATTAATTTTACGCTAGTTTTCACGCTTCGTGTAGCCGCCTAGTTACAACTATTGCGCCCCCCATGGAATAAGCGACCCACATGGAAATTCGTTCACCATTTCTACATGTATAAATTGGTGTTCCCAACGATGAGCGTCAACGTAGAGATAGCGATTGACATACTGGCAGAACTTACATTTGATATGAATAAAGTTCCCTTTGTTAGTACCCCTCGCATTTGTATAGAAGTGCTTTATCTTGCCTGCGCAGTATTCTATATTCTTATCGGTTATGAAAAGCAGCAAAGGACATCTCTCTGCTGCAACCGTTCGTTTACTGTAGCTCTCGCAAAATGAAAAAACGGACTTTTCGCATATTGTCGCAATAGGTATAGAGCACCATGAAAAGGACCCACCAATTTTATTTTTTACAGTTTATGTTTTTATGTGTTTACATAATTTTATGTGAAAATACTTCGAGTTCCCTCGAGATCTTGTCAAAAAAAGTCATTTTTTAAGATCTCGGAAAGCCGATCTTTGCAACGGTATACACAAGTGGACTAAATGTATTGCCTAATATTCATCGTCGGGATTCATATAGAGCCAGGCACTTTTGCTCCGCCGTGCTCTTTGTGCATTACATTTGTGCAGTGCAGTACCTTGTATCAGAATGTATCGATCTTATGCCCGGTCCACACGCTACGATACCGATGCGATATCTGCGTAAGTGACGTCTCTCGGAGATGTCATTAATGTCACTGACGCAGATCTACAAATCTGAACAAATGAGCATCAATTTGTGAACAAATTTCAAGCAAGTGTCAGTTTGTTACTTGACTTGTTGATGTTTTGTTTTGGCCTCTTATTTATATTTTGGACGCTTCGTCAACGTTCGCGAAAGTGTTTAACTGAATTTATAAAAATGTACGAAAGTCTGCCATGTCTTTGGCAACTAAAAAATAAAAAATATAGTGATCGCAATAAAAAGGCGGAGGCATACGATGCCATTTAAAAGCCATTTCCTCGACACTGTAACCTCTTCGCACGTTCTTTTTTCGCTTTTTAACCGAAAAGCACAATGCTAAGGCAAACCAACACAGTGTTGCTTCCATGGCTGTTTCCAACATGTCCAACCGACAAACTGGCACTTGTTTGAAATTTGTTCACAAATTGATGCTCATTTGTTCAGATTTGTAGATCTGCGTCAGTGACATTAATGACGTCTCCGAGAGACGTCACTTACGCAAATATCGCATCGGTTTCGTAGCGTGTGGACCGGGCATTACATCGTCATGAACAAAGTGAAATTCGTTTTGTTCATAAAACAAACCTATAACATTTTTCAATAGTTTTTCCCGATTTTCCCCTCAACATGTACCTGAAAGAAATGTACGGCAAAAGAAATAGTTCCAATATGAAGCAAACAAGAAGACAAATGAAATGAAACAATTATAGAACAATGCATCGAAAACGAAAAATACAATTGAATATGAGACACCGAACTACAAATTCCGTAATTTACCTGGAACAACGTTAAGATGCGTTTAACACCATTTTGTCCTAATAATCACACGAATGCGAATGCAAAATAATATCGACATAACGGAGCAATTCTCGCAGGCAACAGCTCATTTTACAGCCTGAAGAAGCTATTTCTATTGAATTATACAAAACTTTTATAATCTGATCTGAGGCATGGAACTCTGTCCAAAAGTGGTGAATCCTTCTTAGCCGCGTCCGACAGGAAATACAAAACCGAAATGTACCTATTACTTGACGAACCTTCTGACCTGCATGCGTCTTGCCAGGCTCCGTCATGAGGATGGAGGACGACGAATTATACCATATGGTCTTTTTAGGACCATACAGGACACCCAGGAAGGGCATAAGGGATATAGAAGGCCCCGTTTGAAAAGCTGCGACTGCATTGATAACTTTGCAAGAGCGGCGAGTCTAACTGGTCAGCCGACGAAGGTGCTGGACAGCGAGCGATTGAGAGACTCCCTGTAGCAGGCCAAAACCGTTCGGCGGTTGTAGTTGCCGGTTAAATCGAAATTGACGTCCATCGCCAGGGACTTATGTTCGTGATGACGAGCGCTGTTGTTTATATCATTAACTGCTTTTCTATTTTTAAAGACCATAGAAGGCGATGAATTCCAAGTTTTATCTACGACAGAAAAAATGAGAAAATAATAATCGTTGATGAAACACTCTTTGGCGATTAACGCTGTGGAGGATCGCACTGCGCATGTCGTTCAAAAATAACATGCGATATTCACCTAATGGTCGGCAATATTTTTAACCGTGATCCATTTGGTTAACTATTTCGATGGTTTTTTTTTGCAAAAGACATCCCAACGCCAATGATTAGAGCAACAACCGTGAATCCTTGGGCTAGAATACGAGCGCGCATCATGTACTGCGACATTTCAGACCGACCTTTTCGAAAATTCCACAGGCCGAAACCAAGCGCAGTTAGTGTGGCTGCACAACCAATCGGAACTAGAGGATTTTCCCTCACTTTACGGATCATCTTTTCCTTTGTTGTTTCAGCATGAACATCCGAAAAGTCTTGACGCATTTGTATCCAATCCAGCTCTCCTTGTGAAGGTATATCCATCGAGGCCGTTGTACTTGCGATTTTTGCCATTGAATTGACTGCCGCTTCGCTGACTTTGCAAGTAAGAACAAGATGTTATCTAATATTTTCATATCTGAAATGTTAGTATGCAGCGTACTTACTTCAATGTTACTGCATTAAACGCGTTATGAAAACAATCTAACGACGAATGCAGCTTAATGTACCAAATTGGCCCCGACACTTGATTTTCTTTGGGAATTACCAACACCACTGGCTGAAACACTGGGTCTGTGCTCGCGTGAACGAGAATGTGTGCGTGATGTTACTGGGTGGCTACATGAGGCGTGCAAACTAGCGTAAAATTAATTTGTAATGTCAAATCGTTTACGCTTCACGTGGCAGCAAAAATATAAAAACGAAATGTCAAACGTGTTTACGTTCGTGTTTTTGGTCCGAGAAAATAGAAATAAAAGAGAAATAAATTGATTTCTGAATATTTTTTTCTGTTTTTTTCGATTTTGTTGCTATACTAGCAATTCAGAAATTACATTACTTAGAAAGCGTATGCAAACAGTGTTTACGGATAGATTTTCGGTCGGCCGACCCATACACGTTTTGACAGAAGCGCAACTGTTTGGCATTAATCTGTAATGCCAAAATATTGCGTTACGCATCGTCTGTCCTCGCAGTATCAATTGTACACTTCTTTGCGCTTTTTCGTCTCCGCTTTTTGCCTTTGCCCACCCATACTATCCCAAGTGTAGCAGATATACCCCCCTATTACAGAACTCGTACGGCGGATTCGAGTGAACTTCTCGTTCTCGTTTGTCGAACTCGATGGTCGGAATCACGGTTTTCAATTAGAGAAGCTCCGAGTGCTAATTGTGCTAAAATGTGCTAAAAAGCTTAAATATGAAAGCTTGTCAAGCTCTTCAAGTACGAACTGCCGTTCTGGTGAATTTTTGTAAACATTGCACACACAGATAGCAGTTCAGATGTGCGTACGTTTCTTGCTTTTACATTTCTTCAATTTTAAGATGATTTTCGCGTATTACGTTTTCGATAGCGACAGTGATAGCGAAGAAACTGAAAATGTAACGATTCATCACAAAATATTACGATGTAAATCCAACCCACTGAATTTTTTATCGCCAGGGTAAGTGTGCCAAAAATCGAGAATGATCAATCGATTTTTCTTTCATGGAATAATGTTGTTGCGGGATCATGAAAAATTTTCGCATCTCAAGGGAAATATTTTTGACCCTACTTTCCGAAATAGAAACAAACTTACCCGAATCTCTTCGCCCTATTTGCAACTGTTGTAGCAACATGATTGAAAAAAATTACCCTTATCTTCCCGGCCTATTCAGGACTGCGGTAACCACAGGAATACAAAACACTTACCTACTCTTGCCCTTCTTTCTTCCGAACTAATTAGTTTCTTTACGGGGTAATTAACTACCACATGAATGAAAAAAAACCCATCAGTATCCTTTCGGCCTACCTTGCTATCCCTGCAGAGCATAAACAATACAAACTAATTGATAATAACAATTAATAATGTAATAACTAATGACGGGATAACTAATACTTATCCTAACAGAGCTGCTCTTTCCGTTGCAAAAAGTTGACGGAAATCCGTTTGTCAAATTTGAGTACGAGTACGAGTTTCATGATACCAAAAATACTCGATAACCGAGAAATAGTTCATCTAGTTGAAAGCTAACCGTAGCTGGAGGGCTACATGAGCGTGTGAAAACTAGCGTAAAATTAATGTGTAATGCCAAACCGTTTACGCTTCGTGTGGCAGCAAAAATATAAAAACGAAATGTCAAATGTGTTTACGTTCGTGTTTTTGGTCCGAGAAAATAGAAATAGAAGAGAAATTAATTGATTTCTGAATATATTTTCTATTTTTCCGATTTTTTTGCTTTACCAGCAAATAAGAACTTAAATTATCCTCTGTTTGTAAGCAAAGCGTATTAAAAAAATAATTACACGCGGGTTTTCGCCTCGGCCGACCCGTAAACGTTTTAACAGTGGCGCAGCTGTTTGGCAGTAATCTGTAATGTCAAAAACATTACGTTACGCCTAATGTAGCTTTCCAGGTGGGGTTAATGACGCTGTTTGTTAACTTGTTAACCGTACGTTCCTTGTCCGGCTGTGCAGAGCAAGAGCGGAGTAGCGACTGACAGCTCCTTGTAGCGGAGCTGGAACCGTCTATACGACTACATCCGCGACTTGCGAATGTGACTAAATGTATAACTATTTGTAAATATGTGCTTTATTTATGTATTTATGTATATATATTATCTGAATAAAATGCGATGATATATCGCATTCCTGCCCCCCTGTATGCCAGACAGGATCCAGACGGGGGGGAGAAACAGGTTGTTATCCCGCATCGGGAAAAATTTAATGTAGCTTTCCAGTAACAGTTCGTTTCTACGGGCGGGGTTGTTAGCCCCGCGCCAACCCCACCTTGTCACGCCGGTATCGGGAATCGAAACCATGGCCAGTTGAGTGACAACCGATCCCGGGATTCGAACACAGGCCAGCTGCGGTGACAGCGACGAGCGTTACCGACTGCTCCATCAGCGGGGTGATCGTTCGTTTCGTTTCATATGCTGCCCATATTAACACAAGTACATACTAACAGTAAGCTTCGACAAATATTCGATACTCGTTTAGAGCAGATTTCTTCAAACAGTAGTAGAAAAAACCTGTCCGTGTTTAGTTCATTCGCAGTCTCAACAAGCTATTATCTAGACTATCTCTAACAAAGATATTAAACAACCTTAACCTGTTCGAAACACTGAAACGTGCAATAAAAGTAATTTTGTCACGCCTTTTTTTATTTATTGTGCACCCTCGGCAATTAAATACACGATGGAAAAAAGTAGTGCAAGGTACGCCCATTAGGGATAGGCTTGAAGCTGACGCTAAGGCATGACAGAATGGCAGGAGTGTGGCAAAAGAACTCAAGATCCACGGTAGGTAGTGTAGCCAAATGGATTCAGTAGCAGCGGTATGTGGTAGTGCTGGGCTTCGTTGGTAACCGCGAATACGATCTGAAAGGCAGAAAACCGAAGGAATAATTGAATGCATCTATTTGTATCAACACTTTATGTTGACATCACTCCCGCCTGCATCCTACCTCAATGAACGGGTAAAATGACTCGACCTTCCGGTAGCGGAAGTAACTGTCAATTTCAAAATGCAGTTTGTAAACCCCACGCTGTAGGCCACCAGTCTGCTGAGTATCGAAGAATTGTCGGAACCGCCCGTCGGTGTCAGTAGAGCCGGAACCAATCTTCGTCCAGGTTGTAGCTTCCAGTGATCCTTGTCTGTAAAGCGTCACAGGCACTTCTGTTGCTGGTTGGCCACATGTCGTGTCGAGGATGTGTGTTGAGAGGTTCTGCATTGTTCGATCTTCTGGCTGGTGTACAGTGTACAGCGCGGACAGCGCGGATGATGATTGTTCAACGTTGACGTTGAACCTTCCACTATTTAATGCGTAATTATACTGACCAAACAAGATTGTACATTTCAGTTATCACGCGGTTATCTAAGGCTAATACAGTTAACTATCGCTTATACACAATGTGGTAATTACGGTTTGATGTTACCGAAATGGCACTCAAATAGTCGGGGAGGTAAGCAATGAAGCCTCAAGCTACAAATCTCCCAGACGATAATAATAAAAACAACGAAAATCGTAAGTTCACTTGCTGTGAGTTTTACACACACACACAACTGGCTGAATCAGGAGAGGTTGGTGGCCGGAAGATCAGATAAGCATAGAATAACGTTAAAACGCGTGTACACTGCTACACCTAGTGTAGTATGGGTGAGCAAACCCAAACTGCCGGGCTACACAATGCGCAAATAAACGTTTTTGGCATTTCAGATAAATGCCAAACTGTTTGCGCTTTTGTCAAAACGTATACGAGAAGTGTTCAAAAATTCGCAACTTTTGAATTTTCGCGGGTCCTTATCCGTATTTTTGGTGGCGTTAAGCCCAGTCCAGACGCTACGATAATCACTACGATAATCGTTGGTCAGAGACATCGTAGCGATGCATCGTAGCGTGTGGACAGCGAAATCGCACCAATTTATGCCACTTTTGAATAAACGACGCAGATCTAGAAAATTTGAGTAAACGAGCATCAATATCTGTCCAATTTTCATACAAGTGTGCGTGTGCTGATGGTGGATAGACATGTGTGCGTGTGTACACTGTTTATTCAATTAGTTTACTAGCAGACCCGGCGAACTTTGTTCCGCCCCAAAGGCAATGGGCCCTCCGTGAGCAGTTGGTAGTGCTCGTCGCTGTCACCCAGCTGGCCATGGGTTCGATTCCCAGGACCGGTTGTCCGCAGCCGGCCATGGTTTCGATTCCTCTACCGACACCCAGCCCCGCCCCGACCAACAACACCGCCCGTAAAAAAACTGTTACAAAGAGCATCAGCGATTCATTCAGAGCGGACATTGATTAACATTGACATGCTTTTGTAGGCTTTCTTTTTTCTGTTGGCCTGTTTATTAACGTATAAGGCGGAAGAAGTAACAACACAGATGGTCTTCCGCCCCGTGAACATCTTCTATATATATAAAAGAAAGTCGCAGAATGTTGGAAATCTTATAACTCAAGAACGGCTGAATCGATCTGGCTGAAAATTGGTAGGGGGGTAGCTTAGAACCCAAGAAAGGCTTTAGGAAGGCAATCCAAACCGAACCCACATCCGAATCCGAATACCTACGATGAAATTACGTGCTATCAAGTTGGCCGTTATGTGAACTGCAATGAAGCGATTTGGCGTATATTCGCATTCCCTATTCACAAACGTCATCCTACTGTTGTGCATTTGGCGGTGCATCTGGAGAATGGCCCAAGAGTTTATTTCACGGATTATTTCGAATGTTGTTCAACGTTTTGAAACTCCTCCAGCGACAACATTGACCAGTTTCTTTGCAATCTGCAGAGGGGATTCATTTGCACGAACTTTGCTTTACTCGGAAA
>NW_026684271.1:169925-185681 GCF_943735745.2 Anopheles bellator | reverse complement strand
TTTCGCCATCTATATGTCATCCTGCGAACTTATTGAGCGATGTGTTAGATAGACCTGATTGAATTTTATTAGAAGCTTTAAGATCAATATATCGTATTCGATTTCATTTTGAAATTTAAGAGTTTTTTCTTATTCTTATTTATTATTGTATATAGTTGTATTGCTTGACACCACGAAAGAAGCTACGTTGGAATGGACACGATATCCTTATGGACCGCAAGCTCAGACTCCCGGTGTAAGTGATCGATTTGATGCAACAATTAATGTAACACTGAAACATCCACATCATTACAATGTTCAATTCTCTTTTCACTAGTGGGTTGAAGAATCGTTCACAAACTTCGTAAAGGGCATCAACTGGCGCAGTTACGTCGTGTGCGATGTGGCCTACAACAACGTCAACAATTGGTTGTGGTCACCATTCATCGACCGTGGATCCGCTAATCGGTTGTACATCGAAATCCACTTCACTATACGAGACTGTTCACTGTTTCCAGGCAATGCTCTATCGTGCAAAGAAACATTCAGTCTTCTATTTTACGAGTTCGATGCGGCGACACGCGAACCGCCACCCTGGCAGCCAGAAAGCTACAAGCTGATAGGACGCATTGCCGCTGGTGAAGGACGTTTTAATCAGAATTCGGATGTGGATATTAATGTGGAAGTGAAGAGTATCGCTGTAACGAAAAAGGGTGTATACTTTGCGTTCCGTGATCAAGGTGCTTGCATTAGTGTGCTGGCCGTAAAAGTTTATTACATCACTTGTCCAGCCGTCACAATAAATTTTGCCCACTTTAATGAAACACCAACTGGACGTGAAGTAACAATCATCGAACAGCAAATGGGCGTGTGTGTGGACAATGCGGAAGCGTACGAGCCTCCGACGTATCTATGCAAGGGCGATGGAAAATGGACCATTCTGACCGGCGGTTGTCGGTGCAAGGTCGGATACGAACCAGACACTGAGAAGCAGACATGCAATGTGTGTCCAGTGGGTAAATTTCGTTCAGCAGAAGTAAAATCATGCACAATCTGTCCGCTTAATTCGAAGACCAACAAAATTGGCTCGCCATACTGTCCATGTCTCAGTAGTCACTATCGTCACCCTCGTGACGGAAAGCACATGCCGTGCTACAAGCCACCTAGCATGCCCAGTAATTTAACACTGTTGTTTATTGACCAAACCAGTGCGATTCTATCATGGAACTCGCCACAGCGGTCGCCCAATGAGCAGCTAGACACTATTTACCGAAGCGACATTGTGTTTCGCGTGAAATGTGCAGCTTGCTCTTCGAATGTTGTGCTCAATCCATCTAGCGAAACATTCAACGATACTAAGCTAACGCTGACGAACCTTGAACCAGTTACTACTTACACGGTGCAGATACACTCGCAGCACGGTGTTTCGTATCCGATCGTCATATCGGATGCTGGCTCCGCTGGAGCTGGTACAGCGTTCGATAACATCAGCAGTTCCGTATCCGGAGGATATTATGGGTACCACGTTACGGAACCATCTCCGGTGGTTAATGTTCGTACATCTTCCGATCTGGATGACATCAAAACTGAGTTTGCCGAAATCACCTTCACCACGGAGTCGCCTATTTTAAGCACCGTATTCAATGTGAAGTAAGTGATAAAAAGTGTTTTGATGGCCGCCAGAATAAACCAACATAGTGTGCTATCTGTTTTTCTGTCACACGTTTTTTTATATTTCAGAGTAATACAGATAACCAACAAGGATGTCGATCTGGTATGGGACAAACCGATCCACAGCGACTCACCGATTGAGTACTACGAAGTACGGTGGTTCCTGAAGTCCGAGGTGGACGCAATGAACAAGTCCGTGTTGAGCACGAAGGAGTCTAAGGTGCACATCGGCGATTTGCTGGAAAATACTGAGTACGGGTTTCAAGTGCGTTGCAAAACTATAAATGGTTGGGGAACCTTCAGCAACATCGTTTACGCTCAAACGCATCAGAGTGTTAGTCCTGGTATGTAGTATACTACAAAACTACTCGAGAAACCCAGTTAATTTCTCTGTCTGTCTTTCTCTTTCTCTTTTTCTTTCTCTTTTCTTATCTGTTCATCTCTGTAGTGTACGATGATTCCTTTCAAATGCGTATCGTAGCCGGTACAACGGTCACCGTCGTTGTTATATTGGTGTTAGGTATAGTTTCTGCGACTATGGCTTATCTTATTACCCTTTTTAATGCACACTGATATTGTATGTGCAACGCTTTTTGTTTCAGTAATTGTGGTTACTGTTGTTTTCCTACGTTCGAAAAGCCACGATGACATCGACAAAAAAACCAGCAATCACCTTCCTCTGCCTATGGACTATGCCAGTAATGAAGGTACAATTGATCGTCATTATCCACTTTTTTGCGATACGTCCTGTCCACCCCTTTCCTATCCAAAATTTTTCGTACACATAAACATTTCTCCCATTGTTTTTGTTATAGCTACTATTATAGCATTTTAAAAGCAGTACGATTTGTAATAGAACCAAAAAAAAATTAAAAATGTGATAAGGTAGGGACAGACGAAGCGTAATGTAATATTTTTGGCATTACAGATTAATGCCAAACTGCTGCGCTTCTGTCAAAACGTTTATGGGTCGGCCGACCGCAAATCCGACCGTAAACACTGTTAGTAAACGCTTTGTTTACAAACAGAGGATAATATAAGTTCTAATTTGCTGGCATAGCAACAAAATCGAAAAAAAACAGAAAAAATATTCATAAATCAATTTATTTCTCTTCTATTTCTATTTTCTCGGACCAAAAATACGAATGTAAACACGTTTGACATTTCGTTTATATATTTTTGCTGCCACACGAAGCATAAACGATTTGGCATTAAACATTAATTTAACGCTATTTTTTACGCTTCGTGTGGCTCCAGCTATAGAAGGGCAGGCATTGTCATTCAGGGTTCACATAAGGATTTGGATTTGAAAGTGCAGATCATATGCAACACCAACTAATCATATGCCAATTCAGTTCCCTTAAAAAGCTGGCTTGATGCTACTACTTTGATTGCGATATCTTGTTAATTCGACGTTTACAAAACTCGAAAACCCATCGTTCATAATGTGTTTTGTTATCGATTTCGTTTTGCTATGATCTGGATATGTTACCGTGTAAACCATCCTAAAATATTTCTCACCCTAAAAAGGACTTGTAGTCACTTATAGTAAGTCTGAAAGTTAATTCGTCATGTTACTCAATATTAGTTGTTAGTAATCGATGTATTTATATGGTTGAATTTTGGCCGCAGTTTCTTGTGGTTAGAAGAAAACTACTGCTCTGTTGAGTGTTTGTCAATTTGCTCAATAGACTGCCATTATTTTTTTTCAATTCAATGTCTAGTAGTTTATTGTAGATGTTAGGTTGTTTGTTTATTATGGCCTTGATGCTCATGAATTATGGCATGACCCATGGTGCATAACTGTTAAGTATATCATACACATCAATAATTTTATTTATATTATTATTACATCATATTCAGGTACATATTTTGTATGTCTGTGTGTGTTTTATTTTTTTACGTTCTATTTTCAACGTTTAGTTCACGCAATGGATACGACTCCCATTGTCAAATCAATGAAAAACAACGGTAAATGTCCAATTTAACATTTAAGAATCTAGTTGCTTTTACTTGGCGGTAGTTCCAATGGCTCAAACGTTATGGTTATCAAATTGAACATGTACTTTCACTGCAATGCTTACAACAGCCGTGCTTAATTTTTAAAAATCGGTTATATATCATCACATATTAAGTAGGTTAATTTCGGCTCTACATCAAGTTATTTGCACAAATTACATGTAAATAGCAAGGCAAAACCCTTCTCGTGGAAATGAATCCTTCTTAGAGCTTAACAATTGCTTGATGCTGTATCTCTTCTTAATATCTAATTTTAACATTTTCCCAAAAGTGTTAATCATTTATATAGACTTTTTCATTTCATTTAAAATTTACTAATTGTTCTATTTTTAAATACCTTTGTTCTTTTTTTGGTGTTTGTCTGAGCTTCTACGTTTACTGTATTTCTTTGAGTATGTATTTTTGATGAGCAAAATTTGATGAATGGGCCTAACGTATTGTTCCTTACATATCGAAAATACAAATTGCTACTGAGGGAGAAAATTAAAGGGAATTTATTTGTAAGTTCAAAAATTTTCACTTATTCTTTTAACTCTATAAGCACCTTTAAAGTAATCACTACTCTATGCAATTCTCCTATGTCTTCTTCTTCCTAACCGGCTACAAACGAGCGGTCTTGGCCTGCAACAAAGACAATGATAATCTTCTGTTCCTTCTTGTATCAAAGTGGTTTTTCGGGGGCGGTTGTTGGCCATTGGCCAACACGCCTGTCATACCGGATACCAACCAAATTGAATTGGTTGTCTAGGGTCTCTCGAATTCATAGCCAGCTTCGTGACAACAACGAACGTTACCGACTACTCTATCAAGGGGACTTCATCGATTTCTACATTTATTCAGATTTTCGAAACAGTCAGATGAGTTCTTTTTAGAGGTGGCCTCCAACACATTCTTTAATTCTAAAATAGATTCTAAACGTTGTCCACGAAGCGGTCTCTTAAGTTTAGTAAATAGGAAGAAGTCACATGATATTCAGCTAGGCAAATACGGTGTTGAAAGTCGAGTTTGTAGTGAAATGATTAAGGAAATGTGCTGCAAATACCAAGAACAATCTTTCCACAAATCCGTTGTTTTTGACGTACAAAAGAAACGGGTTTGGATTTATGTAAATCACGCATAAAACTCAAATAGTATGCTTTGTTGACAGTTCGGCCGGTGGGAAGGAATTCATAATGCACCACACCACGATAATCTAAACCACTACTTTCCGTTTATTTGCACTGAGTAGTATATACTAGCAATACAACTTTGCAGCCGACAGTATATGTCATCTTCAATAATGGACAAATAAGTATGTATGTAAGCAATAGTTGTGAGAAACTGTTTTGTAGTGAAAAATGTACTACAGCGGAAAAAGTTATTTCATAATAATTGTATGTTTCAAAAGCCAATGTTTTCCATATTTTAAATAGAAACTCCGTCGAAAATCTGAACCTTATATTGATATAATAGTCGCAACAAATACGCTGTCTGTAAACTAATTGCTTTCTTTTTTCTTTTTTTCTTTTCTTATTTTCTTGATGATGCTTTGTTTTAATTTAATTTGAACACACAATACTGGTTACTACTGCCTAATGTAATTGCTTGCGGTGTTTTATCGCTCATGGTCTAAAAACTATTGATTCGTGGGTGTATTGGTGTGAGCTTTGCTACTATTTGTCTTAAATTATCGGTTGCTATCCTTATGGTAATGTTTGGCTGGTTTTCATTTGTCCTATGATTCTGATTCTACCGTTATTTTGCTACGACGTTTGTTTTGTTTCTCTTCACTAAATAAAAACGGGCCAACGAACAAACGTTTTATGCTTGTGCTCTCTTTTATGGTAACGGCAAATGATTCTGTTGTTGAAATTGTTTATAATGAAATTGATATTTATACAAACGAAACGAATGAACAATATACGTCTGTTTTCTCTTTTGTTGGTGACGCAATATAATTCTGTTTGTGGAATTGTTCTGTTGTTTGTTGTGGAATTGATTTTTATGTACCTATTGCTTTGGTGTTTGATTTGCTTTTACACACAACACAAATAAATCTTCCATGGGAAAAGGAGGTTCTTACGGGTATTACCGTGACCGTCGTAATAATTTTGCAGTGACTACCCCGCTGTTCGGCACTAGTAGAAGCTACGTTGATCCACATACCTATGAAGATCCTAACCAGGCTATTCGAGAATTTGCTCGCGAAATTGATGCCAGTTACATTACGATCGAGGCGATCATTGGTATGAACAATTTCAACCTAAATCTAATTATGCAACGGTCAATACGATAACATGACTTTGTTTCAGGTGGTGGTGAGTTTGGTGATGTCTGCAGAGGACGTCTTAAGGTTCCGCCGAACTTTGTGCAAGAGATCGATGTAGCAATTAAAACATTGAAACCTGGGTCATCAGAGAAAGCACGTTGTGATTTCCTCACTGAAGCATCAATCATGGGGCAGTTTGAGCATCCAAACGTCATCTTTCTTCAGGGAGTGGTAACACGTTCAAATCCCGTGATGATTATAACCGAATACATGGAAAATGGCAGTCTGGACACATTCTTGCGAGCAAACGACGGCAAATTTCAAACGATACAACTGATAGGGATGCTGCGTGGCATAGCCGCCGGCATGACCTATTTGAGCGACATGAACTATGTTCATCGAGACTTAGCAGCACGCAATGTGCTAGTCAACTCGTTATTAGTGTGTAAGATTGCCGACTTTGGACTGTCGCGCGAGATTGAAAACGCCAGCGATGCCTATACGACTCGAGTTAGTATTGTTAGAATTTGGTGTTTTGGTTCTGGTATGATAGTAGTTTAGCAATTGATATAATGTCGTTGTTACCTCTTTGTAGGGTGGCAAAATTCCAGTACGCTGGACAGCTCCGGAGGCGATCGCATTCCGCAAATTCACATCCGCTTCGGACGTTTGGTCGTACGGTGTGGTACTGTGGGAAGTTATGTCTTTCGGTGAGCGACCATATTGGAACTGGTCCAACCAAGACGTCATCAAGAGCATAGAAAAGGGATATCGGTTACCAGCACCGATGGATTGCCCGGAAGCATTGTATCAGCTAATGCTGGACTGCTGGCAGAAGCAGCGAACGCATCGGCCCACGTTCGCAAGCATTACGCAAACTCTCGACAATTTAGCGCGGCAGCCGCATGTGTTGCTTGCTACGCGTAACTCCCCAGATAATCCTGTTGCACGGATGGGATCGACTGGCATCGTCGACGACCTAACTCAGGACATGTTGATAGCTGCTGCCGGTGGCGCCAGTGGCATGGGAACCACTTCCCAACCGCAGCAACAGCCACCGTTACAGCAACAACAACAACGGACAGGAATACACCTGGGTGGAACGAGTGAGCGAATGCAAAACAATGCTGCGTGTAGCACGAATAGCACTTCAGCGATGGCTACTCCAGGGTCCACTGTTGGTGGACTAAGCAATACGGGAACAATGACTGGCGTTGGCACTCCAACTATTTTCATTAATACTGATATATGGTTGGAGAGCATCAAAATGGCACGATATGCGCAGCATTTTAAGGAAGCTGGTCTTGTTACGGCTCAACAGGTACTGTGAATTGTGTATTGATCCATAAAACATATAAGATTTTTTGCAATAAGTCATTTATTTCTTTCTGTTTATGAAAAAACAGCAACGACAATGCTCTAACTATGAACATTATTTCGTTTTCGCACATAGCTTTCTCGACTTACTGCGCAGCAACTTTCCGATATGGGCATAACGTTGGTGGGTCATCAGAAAAAAATTCTTCATCAGGCTAGACAAATCGACACGATAATTTAAACCCACATCGAAACGCGTTTCCTTTCCTTTCATGCGAACCCATGATATACATGTAAAACAACGAACGTTTGCATTTTGTAATTTTCGAATATCGCAAGGATTGATAATACTCTTTAAAAAAGGATAATCATAGGATAAAACATGGCAGCTCAGGATAAAGAAAAATAAAATAGTGATAGAAGTGGAATTACCAGCTGCTTTGTAGTGGATTTATATTTAGGTTTGACTAGGAGACACATCACATAAGATGATTCATGGTTCTGATACTAACTTTTTGCGTTTTAACGTCGTCGTAGTGGGTTTATTGTTTATAAAATTGAACACGAGGTGTGACCATGGTATGATTGTTCAGAGCCAATGAAACATCGAAAAACAAATGTCACACTTTTGAAATTTTCTCGTATGGTCAAGAGACTAATGAAGCCCCGCGCTCAAAGTCTCTATAAGAACACAAAAACAACATCTCGTATGGTCGCGAATATAAAATTTGTATTTTGTTTGATACAGTCACGGTAATTTTTTTCTGGCACATTTTTTAATGTTTGAAATATTGGATTAATGATTAGCTAAACTGGAAATATGGACTGCATTTAATTGCCTAAAAGAAACAATAGAAAGAGAGGAAAAGAGAGAAAATGAGAAGAAAGAGTGAAACGAAAGATACGATTTCTGTTTCCGTCAGGATATGATGGAAACAATATTAGTATTTGAGCAAGCAAGAGTTGCAATCGGAGTAGGTTTATATAAACAATGTGATTTTTATACTCTTTAGCAATAGGTAGTCGGTTTTTAATTTTAATATTTGGAAAATTTTCAACTAAATTCAGTGCTACTTTGCAGTGCTAGCAAGCCAGACGTGATTATAATATTAGGACGTATGTTTCTAATTTTAGGTACCACGTGTTTCAACTCTAGCCTCAATTGATTACATATTTTATTTTATTCTTGTAGTCGTAGTCGCTCATCGATTGTTTAAAGCAGTTTCACTAAATAGCATTTATATTTTTAATTTAGAGTGAGAGAGTGAGAGAATAGATGAGAGAGAAAAACGAGTAGTAGATAAAGAAAAAAAGGGAGATAGATAAATAGATAGATAGAGTGACAGTAAGCATAGAAAATGTGGGAAGTGCATGTGTATACTTTTGGTAAAGTCATCTAATGAACAGCAAGATGGAGGTTTCGTTCACATCCAGATGTTCCATTACAAAAAAAAACACTCACAGAAACAAAGGTATTAGTTATATAAATCCATTTTCCATTATTTACATCTCAGAGAAACAAAAGTAATACAAAAGACAAGTACACACTCATTAATACGAGCAGACTAAGAGTAAATTGCTAGGATGTATATTTCCTATAAACTTGCACTCATCGATGATGATAATTTATTGGAGTGGATGATTATTTATTGGTAAATTTTTCCTCTTCCTCTATGCTTTGCAAGATATTTTTGAATATTCAAATGTGCTTATGTATACCTTCTGCATCTAGTATAACATGCGGAGCCGATTTTTTACAATTGATATTTTCATGTTCATGGATGCAGTATCAGGGTTTGCACTTTAGCATTGTGAACGTCGCATTGGGGTGATGTACAGTTCACTATTTTCTTCGTACTTGGTTCAAACTATCGAACATCCACCCGAAAGTCCTTCTACCGCTACTCAATGATTTGTGACAAGGCGTCCATACAACAGGCAAGTACGTCCATAAAACAAACAAGTAAAAATGATATTTACGCATCAATCATCATCAATTTGAGATGTTCCTATCCATGTGAAGTGATCGTCCTATCCTTAAATCTACATTGAAGAGAGATGGAC
Source organism: Anopheles bellator (assembly GCF_943735745.2). Taxonomy (NCBI): domain Eukaryota; kingdom Metazoa; phylum Arthropoda; class Insecta; order Diptera; family Culicidae; genus Anopheles; species Anopheles bellator. The sequence continues at coordinate 176,383 of NW_026684271.1, read as the reverse complement.
AGAAATTGTGCGATTGATGTGAAATAAAATCTGATGATCTGATGGGAATTTTTCTCAAATAAATGCTAATTACTATATCATTTTGTTACTAGCGTATCATAGGAACATAGCAAATAAATTGAAGATGAAGCGGTACTTAAGGCGATATATGAACGAATGTTTTGGACATTCTGTGGCAAATTGGCGATTTGGAAATTGTTTCATACTAGTCCTTCCTTGTTAGTTACAGCGTATAAACAGTTCAGCATCCGAGACTTGGAGACAGTCATCAAAGCCAGCCAACGCATAAGCGAAACCCGTCTTATATCAAATAGTGATGCTATCGAACAATTTAATCATCAACAAAAGAACAACTAAAGGTCTTCAATTTATCCCTGTTCTTACATAGACTCTTTTACACATTTTGTTATATTTTTGTTACTTTGTTCATCTTGGTTCAAAAGATATACTCGTTACTCGTTTCGTTTCGCTATTGAATCGTTATATCAGTTCAAAAGTGGTTAATATCATATTTTAGTTTTGTTCGGAACATTTCGCAATGTAAAAAATAGACGCGGTATTGGTTGCAAATTTTGAATGCATCATGCACATAAGTGAGTGAATATTCTGTCACTGAAAAATAAACACGACTATAGGGAAGGGTTAGAAAAATGACTAAACTTTTTGTACATTTTTAAGAACAAATAGAACCGTATGCATAAGAAGAACTAGTTATTCATAAAGAAAGGCAAACTCCATACACAAAATTTAACAATAGAAGAAGCAGTTAATTTGTGATAAGAAACAAATGTAATAAGAATGTAAATTAAACGCAAATACGCCAATATATGACAAGACTGTAATTTATAGCAATATATCGATATGTTGATCTGCAATGAGGAAACGAGGAAAAACAACTGTATGGCATATCAACTTTATGCTCCTATCAGTAGTTTATTGACTTTATGTTGATTAGGGGTAGCAAATATTTAAGAAGGAATTCAAACGTGGCATACATGTGTAAATCTTTTTTTTTGTTACTGTTTATTTCTTCGAATCAATTGATAAATTACGGTCAATAAGATTTATTAAAAATTAGGTCGATAACAAATATTTTCAATTAACAGTAGATTTCGTTTGAATTTTTTTATACAGATTTGATCATACATCAAAGACGCGTTGGACTAAATTGTAACGTTTCTTTTGTAAAATTGTAAAAAAATTTATAAACACAATTCCAAACAATTTTATCTTACAATAGGACTTAGAATTAATTCATGCGGTTTTTATTCGATAATCGTGACCCAGCTACAACAACAAACCATTTAACTACTTTAATGAAAGTATTGTCCGTCGTTGGCTGCTACTTTCTCCCATCTTTCAGGCAATTCTCGAGTTTCGTTTCGATAGCACTCCTCATCTTCTCCTTATCTCATCGATTCAATCAGATACCCGTTTTGAATACTTTCATAAGATTTGAACCGCTATTCTGCCAAATCGTTATTCATGCAACGGAACAAGTTGAAGTCCGAAGGTAAAGGATATGGTAAATACGGCGGAGAGGATTATAATTGATGCTTAAAATGCATCAATTATTGTCGATAGCGTTGTCCATCAATACTTTAAGTGTCACGATTCTGTAAAAATTTGTCCTCCGATTCTGTTTTGATTGTCCTGGTCGCTCTTAATCTTGCAAACCAAACCCAGCACTTTTTAACCGGGCAAACCACATCTGACACGTTCTTTCAGCAAATTAAGGTTAATTAAAATTTTCCATTAAACTTACCATCACTTTCAATAATGAAGAAGCATTCCACGGAAAAATACTTTACCAGGATAAAAAAAACTCGACATTTTTAGATGCTTGTTTACACGGTTATGAAAAAAAAACCTATACTGAGTTAGATGCGTAATGGTAGCTATCAAACACCCATTTCATAGCAAAATTGTGACATTTAGAGATTAATTGTAAAAACGCATGAATTATTTCAAGCTCCTAATTAGTTGCCATTGATGAATGGAGGACCAGATACAATAGCAAACTGTACGCAGTGTAAGGAGACCTTATTGTCGTGCAGCGTGTTGGTCTCGACAGGCAATGCTTTGTTTGTCATGTCATTGAAATGGCCGAAAAGTCAGGACCGGTCGGAAAAATATACTTTGATCGTCCGGAAGGACAAAAAGTACGTGGATGGTCCCGTTTGAGATGATGTGACGGTAGCAATGGAAGAATGCCGATTTATTGAGTTGACGGACGAAGGCACTAAAATGCGAGCGGTGAAGGGAGTTTCTGTTACAGCCCATGGCTGCTCCGCATTTGTAGCATCGGATAAAATAAAATAAGCTCGTCGTTTTAGTGCAGTCATCGCACAAAATTCAAAGTATGGTAAAGGTAATCTGCATGGTAATAATTTTTTTCTCATTGCTTATACTGTTTTTTTGATGATGATTTATTGATGATGTAAATTCATGACTTTCGTAGCTTCATTCCGTAGTTTCATTCCAATTCTTGCAATCTGTTAAAATGATACCTATTTCTTTGATCGCAATTTGCGATGGGGTCAATGTGTTATGTTCACCTCAAATTTGATTTTTTTAAGTCAGAAATATCAAATATACAACAATTTGAAACGAAAAATAAGGGCTTATTAAAACATGCCCTGCTAAACAATCGCCGAATACAATTAATGGTCTTGAAAATCCGATCATAATAAAATATTAACTTGCAATTAAGAAAATCAAATTTTGTAAATTTTTCTTAACAAAAGCAAAACAGTAATTTTCTCTATGTATAAATTGTAGATGATATAGTAACTAATAATTAGAATGAGTTGAAGCCATAAACGGAAGGGACGTAGTCGCCGTACTTTTGAATAACATACTAAAAAATACGACTTCCAACACATTGCCACCATTATCATAGGTGAGTGGTTGAGAGAAAGCTAGCACAAGTAGATGCTCAAATACTTATGCGTACATACCAAGCTGGAACAAAATATACATCTAGAGTTCGATTATCTAAGCATCTCTTACAGACATGGTAAGCCACAGATGCACAGAAATGATAGTACATATCGTGGGTGTAAGACTATAAGTGGTACAAGTGGTACAAGAAAGATTCAAGCTTTTATGCGGTTTTCGTATGTAGATAAATTGGAGGTGAATGACAGCAATTGGGATCACTGACTACTTTAAAACATTACGCTATTTTTGGATTTCACTGTGGAATATATCGCCCGATTGTTTTGTGTCTTGTTCAACCCAGCTTTGACTCGTGTTCGTAGCTCTTGGCTAGACAGAACAAATACCTTGAAATAAAAAAATAATAAACCAATGGCACCAGGTCTTGTGAGTACAATGGGTGAGCCAGAAATCTCTAATATAAAAACCGTTTCTTTCACAATTGTGACCACATGAAGTGGGTAAATTGCTATGTTGCACGATGACTCTTCCGTGCTTTGTCGCGTACTGTGGCCTTTTGCTACGCAATGCTTGGTGCAAACGTATCATTTGTTTTATTGTAAAAGTGTGTGTTAACCGTATATTCACATAATTCCTATAGGATAAGCACAAGCCTATTCCATTTAATGTACATTATTATCATGTTTCTTCCGTCAATTTTGGAATAATTGCTATTGAAGGCGTTTGTTAATCTTCTTTTTATTTGCTACCATCTCTAGCTAGCACGACATCAGTTGTGGAACAGGGAATACCCCAGTTGAAAGGATTATAATATAAAAAATAACTATGATCATCTTAGTTCCGTTCCAATAGAGCGTGTAAAGTTACGGAAGTAACAAAGAAAAACCGAAGCTCATGAAGATTAGGGTAGCTCGATGAACCATTAAATCGCGGTTAACACGTAATACGATTCAAACTATCATAATAAATTGCAATAATAAAAGATATTGTTTCATTAACGAAAAAGTTGATGTGCGAATGACCACTTTTAAAAACATTTTAAACGGATGTAAACACAAACACAAAGGAACTGATAAGCCCAAAATAATGTACCTACGTTAATTAATTTTTCCTAATTGAGAAGGTTCACTTTCGTGTTGCAATAGGGAGTAGAATTTTTTTCATATGATTCTCAGTACGACCTGTTTTTAAATTCGATTACGCTTACCATATGTGCATGCTGAACTTATTTTTATCGATTAATGTTTCTTGCACTGAAGTTTTTACGAAAGTAAAGATTGGCGAACCTTGGTGAAAGAAAACAACAAAACATACAGAAACAATTGACATAAATGTATTAGTAGCATACATTGATTTGTAAGTACATGTATAAATTTAGACAGAGTTTGTCCAGAAGCGCCGACGTGTATTATAATATAAGGTGAGCGTGTGACGAAAGTTGATTGAGGGGCGGCAATAAGCAGCCGCTGTAGAAAGTTATCGTACGCCTACCACGCAACACTGGCCACCAGGCCTTATGGATATCCTGTGCGAAGGAAACATAGTAGGGAAATGTACTGCACAGAACCCAAACACAATACCGATGACTAAGCTCATCGGAAACGATAAAAATAATATTTATATAAATAAAACAAACGAAGAGTGAGGTAAGAATAAATTAGTTTATATTCATTGAATAATTTGTTTTTGTTTCGGGAGATGGAATAACTCGAGTTAGAGTTAATAGGTTGTTCATTAAATTCAGAGCCTCGACAACGAGCCTAATTTGTTATGTATGTGCAGTTTCATTTTAATCGGTCTCTTACTTTTTTACAGCTTTTACCCTACGTCCACACTATGAGAAACAAGTCAAAAATGTCCCAGTAAACAATTTTGAGAGCCCGATGCTCCCCGAACAACCCAGTGAACATTTTCGCTCTTCTCACTTTAAATTCGACAGCTCATCCACAACTCATCCACTGCGGAACCACTGCTTCATACATTTATTCAGTACTAGCAGGTCCCGGCGAGCTTCGCCACTCCCCATTTCATTTTAATTTCTCGACTACCCGGCGTTTCAGAGGATCGGACTTCTAGATGACTTCCGATCGGCTTCCCTTCCCGCCTCCCGTTGAGTACATGTCAAAACTCGCACCAGCTGAATTTGGCTCAAATTGCTTGAAAACTATCCGAGTTTACCTGAAATGAGCTTAGATTTTGTATGGGAGCCCTCCTTTCTAAAGAGGGAAGGGGTTTCAAATATTCACCAGAACATATCCCCACCACTAAAGCCCGGTCCAGACGCTACGATAACGATAACGATATCTGCGTAACTGACGTCTCTGAAGACGTCATTAATGTCACTGACGCAGATCTACAAATCTCAACAAACGAGCACCAATTTGTGAACAAATTCAAACAAGTGCAAGTTTGTCGGTTGACTTGTTGATGTTTTGTTTTGGTCTCTTATTTATATTTTGGACGCTTCGTCAACGTTCGCGAAAGTGTTTAACTGAATTTATAAAAATTTACGAAAGTCTGCCATGTCTTTGGCAACTAAAAAATGAAAAATATAGTGATCGCAATAAAAAGGCGGAGGCATACGATGCCATTTAAAAGCAATTTCCTCGACACTGTAGCCTCTTCGCACGTTCTTTTTTCGCTTTTTAACCGAAAAGCACAATGCTAAGGCAAACCAACACAGTGTTGCTTCCATGGCTGTTTCCAACATGTCCAACCGACGTCGTCAGTCAGTCAGTTACGCAGATATTGTTTTCGTTATCGTAGCGTCTGGACCGCCCATAAAACCCCCGCCTAACGAATTTGGTTCGATTCCCAGCGGGACAAAATCTGTCGTGCAACGTCTGCTTAACCTTCTGCTTAAGCTTCTGGATAGGAAATTAAGCAGAAGCGTTACCTTGCCCCGCGCTGCAACGCTTCGTTATAAAGAACGCTTTAGCGATGTGTGTGTGTGTGTGCGTTAGCCCTATTCATTCCGTACCATACCCATTCATACCCACCGTAACACATTCATACCCCCCGTTTCGGATCTAAATACGCATCAAACTGGGTTTAAATTTTAACACCTTTATTTCTTATTTATAAATAAAAAACATTTTAAATACATCACTATACCTACCAACACACTTTTCCACCGTCCTACGGCACCGCAGCTCTATGCAGCACTGTTTTGTTTATAAAGACCCGACGTTTGGTTCGGTCATCCGTCGTCCCCTGAAAGTGAAATAAAGTATCAATATTCTTTACCATTGATCGAAAGATGGGTTTATGATACTTACCAAGCTGTGTAGAAACGATTTCGGCAGCTGCAACAAGCAAAAGAAACAGATTAATATCGAAAAACTACGCCACTCTGCGCGAACATGACGAGCGATCTTTGATCACTCTGATCGTCAACAACACTTGCAATACTTACCAGATTCTTCCGGCGATACATTCTGCAGTCATTCGGCGAACTGTAAACTAAAGACTAGCACGAAATATGATAAAATTCAATGCTTTTTAACATATAATTATACGTCTTGATCGCAAGACGGCTCAAATAAGAGTGTATTCAA
>NW_026684271.1:159867-169825 GCF_943735745.2 Anopheles bellator | reverse complement strand
GAATCCATTGCATTGCTCATGACTTCGTGGTTGATGCACTTATAACTATATATTTACCACCCAGCGGGCAAAAACCGTCGCGCGACCTCTGCATTAGCTTCTGCATAACGTCTGTATAGGAAATTATGCAGAAGCGTGACCGCGCTGCAACGCTTCGTTATAAAGAACACTTTAGCGATGTGTGTGTGTGTTAACCCTATTCATCCGTACCCTACCCATTCATACTCACCGTATCACATATTCATACCCCCCGTTTCGGATCTAAATACGCATCACACGCGGTTTAAATTTTAAATTAAACACCTTTATTTATAATTTATGAAAAAACACGATAAAAGCCCCCCGTGACGTTGCGTGTCTTCAGCCCGCGGTTGGTTTCGTACAGTAGGGTGCGACCGGTGAAGTAACTGCCCAGCACACGCAGCAGCTTCGGGTGCACGTGCTTCTTGCCTATGCGACGACGGCTTCGGGATCAGCACCAGTTGTTGTTGTTTCCACCCCTTTGGGATGGAGTCTGCTTCAAGAAGCCGTCCGAATAGGCTGCAGAACACGGCAGCGTATAATGTTTTGAAGCAAATACAAAATGTAAACAAACATACGGCTGTCAGCTAATTTGCTATAAAATAAGCTTTCTCAGAACGGCCAGTGTGTGTGTGTGCGTTCGACAAACGGCGTTTCGTCAGCTAAGGAATGACAATCGTCCGTCGACCGTCCGCCAACGGATGGTCTTCGTCAGCGGAGTGACGAAGACCATCCGTTTTGGCGTCCGCGTCGGCGCGCTGTCGATGCGAAAGCTCGTGGCTCCTTGGGATCGTAGCGATGCATCGTAGCGTCTGGACCGGGATTAAAACACGTTGTAAAACATGGGACGGAAAACGAGAGAATTAAACACGTGGAAAAAGACAGAAGGGACAGAATGAAAGATCAAGTTTATGGATTCTAAACCTTCTATTGTTTTGTTGTGGAAGTCCAGAATGGAATTGATAGCCTTTGTTGCGTTTTTCAACCTAGTCTCTAGAGCGCTATTGATTCTAATTTGTTTGTCGTTTTGATCTATAAGAGAATTCATGCTAGTTGTATATTTTTAAGCTTTGAGAGATTAATCTCAGCTGCGTCCAAGCTACTGCAATTGCCAAAAATAATTTCTCGAGGTTTCATCTTCGTCGTGCTATGCGTCGTTATGTTATAGCGAGATATGTATTAGAGTCGTTATAGAGGGCAGTAGTTAGTGCCAATCCTTCATATAGGGAAAGGTCTTCGAATTTTTGTCTATTTGATAGATACATCTCCAGTAATGTATTGTGGAAGCGTTCCACGATACCGTTACTATTACTGTTGCTAGCAAAGTGTAAGGAGATACCTTTACTATCTAGAAAATCCCTAAATCGGGGATTTCTAAATCCTGGCGCCTGATCGCAACTAATCATTTTCGGCAAGCCAAAGATTTTGAAATACTCGACTAAGGTACTGGTCAGTTCGTCCGTCGTTTCGTTTTCAACCGGATAGATTTGAGCAAATTTTGAAAACGAGTCTACGAGGGTGAGAAATTTTTCCGTTTCCTTGACGTAAACGTCGATAAAGACATTTTCAAATGGTTTCTCGTAAACCCTTCCTGAATTTTCTATTCGAAAAGTTTTCCTCTCGTATTTGGAAAACTTACAATCTTCACAATTTTTTGTGAAGATTCTAACCTTCCCAAGCATTCCAGGAAAGTACACGGATTTTCTGACTTCATCGTATGTGAGTTTATAACTTCGGTGGTTGAAGTTATGAGCCTTTCTTATGTACTCCTCTTGGTCAGTAGCTGAAATGATATCTGGTAGCAAAAGATTAGAATAGTGTATTTTCAATTTTTTGTTGTAATTAGTGCGAATAATTTCGTCGCATTCACGTACGATCTCGACTGGCGCGAAGATACAGTTGCTGGACGTTGGATCTATATATTTCTTTAGGATGTCTTTGAGATCCTCTTTACTATAGTTACTATACTATAGTTTTATGAAAAACGTGCCTGATCTGGCCATGGAAGATCTTGCACATGATATGTGGGCTTTTCTTAGGGTCCGACGTTACTTTCATTATCAGTTGATTGCCATATTTATTGACTGTTTCGGGCTCGTACAGTTTATCGTTTGGGAAGCATTCATTTGTCAATGCTTGGTGGTTTATTTCGGCGGAGGGGATTCTTGAGAGCCCATCCGCAACCACATTTTGTTTCCCTTTTTTATATACCAGCTGAAAGTCGAACTGCTCTAGGTACAGCCGCTGGCGTGTTACTCTTCCTGTAGCATCTGTAAGTTTGATCTCTTTAGTTAAGGGTTCGTGGTGGGTATAAATTGTAAATTTTCGACCATATAGGTAGGGTCGAAATTTTTTTGCTGCAAAGTAGATGGCTAATAATTCTTTTGAGGTAGCAGAGTACTTTTCTTCTGCTTTTGTTAAGGTTCTTGAAAGGTACGCAATTGGCTTTTCTTTGCCTTGTACTAATTGTGTTAATACCGCTCCGATGGCATAGTTTGAGGCGTCGGTAATCAGAATGAAGGGTTCCTCAAAGTTTGGGTAGTGTAGTAGCGAATCGGAACACATGATGTTCTTCAATGTACTAAAGGACTCTTCGAATTCCGAACTAATTTCAAAAGTTTTTGGCTTCCCTCTGAGCATGATGGTCAGGGGTTTTGCTATCTTCGCAAACCCAGGGATGAACCGTCTATAGTACGAAATTGTCCCGAGGAAAGATTTAAGCTCCTTCGGGGTTTTGGGTAGGGGCCAATTTCGTACTGCTTCGATCTTTTTCGGGTTAGACTTGACCCCTTCGGCGGTTACTATGTGCCTTAGGAATTCAACCTCTTTTCGGAGGAACTCCGATTTATCGCACTGTACCTTCAAATTTGCATCACGCAGGGTCTGTAGGGTCAGTGTGATGTCTTTTAGGTGTTCATCGAGTGAAGTTGAGAATATGATGATGTCGTCCATGTAGACGAAACATCTTACTCCCAGATGCTTCCTTAAGACTGAATCTATCAGCCTTTGGAAAGTTGCTGGGGCGTTCTTTAATCCAAAAGGCATTCGAACGAATTCAAATTTTCCATGGTCTATGTTGAATGCTGTTTTCGGAATGTCTTTGGGGTCTATCTCGATTTGGTGAAAACCGCTTGCAAGATACGGTGAAATATTGGGCCTTTCCGAGGCGATCGAGTATTCCGCTTATTTCCGGGATAGGGTATCGGTCTGCAGGGGTTTTTTCGTTCAGCTTCCTGTAATCCACCACTATTCGATATTTATTTTTGCCAGAGTAATCGATCTTTTTTGGTACCACCCATATGAGGGAGGTCCAGGGAGATGATGATTCCCTAATAATTCCCGACTATAGCATTTTTTGTATCTGTTCGGATACCACTTCCCTCAGATGGTATGGGTATTTGTAGGTTTTTTGATGAACTGGCTTATCATCGTTGGTTTCGATTCGGTGTTTAATTTCGTGTGTGAATGTTAGCTGTTGTCCCTCTTTAAAAAAAACGTCCTTGAATGGTTTTAATGTTTTGGCCAGGGCATGTATCTCTTCCTTGTTTAAATGTTCTGCAGGGAAGTGAAGCTTGTCTTGCATTTGGGTTTCATTCTGATTTAGGATGAAGCGCTCATTTGCGAGAGGTGATATTTCGCTTATTCGAGCTCGTTTTCGGTTTGATAAATGTACGATAGCTCTATTATCTTTTGTCAGGTACAGGCCCGGTTCTAGTGTAATCTGCTTCGTAAGGTTTAGTTCGTCCTGAACGAGAAACGTACCGTCGGCTGTGGTGCCGATTTCGAACATATTGTATGCTTGCTCATGAAAGTTTACTGAGCATGGATAATATTTTTAGAGAGGATAATTGGTATCCCCTATAACCAGCTGGTTGTTTCCTGAATCTATTTTGGCTTGCATTGAGGCCAGGTTTTCATAGCCAACTAAGCCGTCGAAGAAATTGTGAAATTTAAAGAGGAAGTAAGGAAGTTTTTTGTCACATGATTTTTTTTTTCACTTCCACTTCTTCTTCTTCATCGTCCTCCGTCCCTTCTTCTAACTCATTGTGGTTCACTTCTGCTCGAGGCTTATTCGAAAATTTCTTCTTTTGCACATATGGTTGTTTCTGCTTATCGTTGTTTTTGTCCCGTTTGCGCAGATTACTGCACAGGCTTCGCCTTTTATTTTGCTCTTTATGGCGCGAAAGTAGTTTGCGTTAAATGTGTCGGGGGCTTGATTCTCCCCCTTCACTTTGAATTCTTCGTACAGCTCCTCCACATCCTGGAGCCATGCGTTCAATTCCTTCTTACTGCCGGAATAGTCCGACAGTTGTTTAATCGGGTCGGGAACGTGGTATGTACTCATCGTTCCCTGTATGATATTTTTAAGCTGAGCAATTTGCATTCTCAGCTGCTCTAGCTCGTCATAGTTTGTGGCTGTGCCGGCGTCACTATTGCCGACAATACCAGCGCTACTACGAGTCTCGGGCATTGTTACTCGGGCGATTGTTAGTTGTTAATGTATTTTATGGGGATGGGCTTTACTCACGTTAGGTAATGTAGCATCAGGTGAATCGCGAGCGGGTTGATATGTTCTCCGGGATGTCGCCGCGTCGTCCAACTGTGTGTAACTATGCTGTCGCGTGATCTCCGGTGATATGCTGTAAACCACTTTGTTTTACACTCGCGAGTATCCCACTTCTGACACCAGTTATGGGTTTCTTCGACTTGTGGTCGGTTTATTATACGTACATTAACAACTTTAAGCACTAACTATGACAGAGGAAAGAGGGCCACGCCAAAGGTGCGGTGGCCCTTTATAGCCTAAAACAGCTAGCCTAGCCGTTCTGGGCGTCGTCACCCTATTGGTGCGCAACCGTGGCGTGACGTGCCAAGCAAAGTGTTGGGCTAGCTGTTTCACTACGCTCGCGTCTTTTCTAGGTCAACTGGCATTATGGCTATCCCGAGTGGCATTATGCTGTTCTTTCTGTTTTTCTGCTGTTTTTCCTAACGCAGAAATTTAATAGACATCTAATCTGCTTAACTTCCGACGATGAAGTGTCCTTTAATCACATTGCGTTTGACAGAAGTCATGTTTGACGAGCCTAGGCTGCGTACACACTTCGAGCTTAGGCTGCGCACACACTTCGAGTTTGGGCTGCGCTACAGGAGGTCTACACTACATTTAATGTGCATAAACTAACTATATTCATCGCGTTCATAACCATACGTGTGCGAGTATTTCACCACGGAAACGTAGGATCGTAATCTAAAGACGTTAGTAGTTCGGGAATGTCCGGGAACATATGCTGTAGTGGCACGGCCTGACGAAAAACTTCGTCCCTATGCTTAATTGTCATATTGACAAGTAAAGCGTGCCAGCCTGCAGCGCGAGCACCTAGGTAGTCCTCTCGGCACAAATTACCTATGTGCAATGCTTCGTGCGGGTGAATATTGAAGTTAGCAAGATACTTTGCTTTTTCCAGAGCAATACCAAAAATCGCTGGATCCGGCTTTTCCACTCCCGCCTCGTAGCTAGTTACAATGAAATCCATGCCCCGTTCGCCGTCTGTAGCATACATATGATTGTTGCGCAGGATCCTTTCCAATCGGGGATCGAAGTTGGACACAATACCGAGAACGGAGGACATCGCTGACGCCTCTTGATTATATTTTAACTTGCGTAAAAACTCGTCCACACCAGAACGCTTTTTCCAGCACACCCCATGCGTATCGGACATGTAGTCATCTATCAATTGATCCGCTATTTTCGTTAGCAACGCGGCAGGGATATCTCCACGGTTCCGTTTAGTCACATCCAGTATTACTCGTTCCACCAACATTCGCCACCACCAATGCCAGTTTTCCACGTCCTGTTCGAGCTGCTTTCGGCCGTGTCCAAAATTGGGATATTTTGTTTTGAGCATCCGAAAAGAAGAACTGAAAACGTTTGCTATTGATTTTTCGTCAATAGAAAGTCCCATGCTCGGATGCAAAACACTGGTAATCGTCTGAGCGTAGTAGCGTTCTGGGCGCATTGCGTACTCGAGTAGGGTGTCAGTAACGTCGAACGTAATCAATTTAAAACGCAGCAGGTTACTTCTGACTGCAATCAAAAACGTTAATTACAATGCATAGATAATACTGGAAGGTAGCAGCTTACTTACAGTTGTTCATATTTAAGCAGATTACGTTCACCAGATACTTCACAACAAATGAATGAGGGACTCATCAACAGCGGAGCTGTCAACTGATCGTCGAATGTATGTGGAAGGGACCCTATTTCGGATTTCTTTCGTCATACCACCACCACAGATTACATTTCTTTGAAGTATAAAAAAACTAATCGAACAGCGTTAAATTGATTAAAGCATAGCAACTAAATTTATTCTCATTTATTGTAGACAATGCATCGACAAAATCGATAACTCATTTTTAAATTGTGTCACGTAATTTTTAGTCGTAAACAATTTCTTACATGCTTGGCATGTTTGTTAATATGGCCATTTATACAGCATATTAATTGCTACTTTTTCCGCTTCTTGCAAACTTGTTAAAACGGCAGCAATGGTAAGAGCAAAATCAAATGTTGTAGCTGGACCCATACTGGTAATGAGGTTGCCATCGACGATTACGCGACCGTAGTGCGATTGATGAGGTTCTTGCCAGTCATATCCTTCTTTTATGAGTAATTGCTTTAATGCTGGGTAACAAGTCAAGCGGCGTCCAGCAAATAGGTTTCCATGCGAAATGAAGACAGTCGGTGCTGCACAAATAGCACTAACAATTTTTTCACTATTTTCATAGCATCGCAGCAATGATCCTACGGCAGCAACCTTCGACATGATTTTACTTCCTTCGAGTCCTCCGGGAAGAATCAATGCATCAGGTAGCATGTCATTAGTGAGGGTATTCTGTTGCAAGTATGCCTGAAGAGTTGTATCTGCACGCACATTCACATGGCGAGAGCATTGCACTACCAACCCCTGCTCACTAGCGCCTTCCATTTCGTCCAGCACTAACGCCACCGTGACATCGATCTAAAGAAAAACGGGAAAATTGAGATGTGATATTTAACCTCTTCACAATAGAAACCAATAAAGTTCCTACATTGCATCGCCGCAGAACATCAACAGTAATAACAAGCTCCATTTCCTCGGAGCCTTGTGCTACCAGTGCCAAGACACACTTTTTCACCACAGTCGTTTCAGACATTACACTTCGAAGCCAAGACGGAACAATATATGTTATTTTGGTATACGAATAGAAACGATTTCTTTTTATTGATCGACAGCCCGAATTCTCTGACTCTGACTGGGGAGCTACATGAGGCATAACGTAATGTTTTAGACATTACAGATTAATGCCAAACCGCTGCGCCTCTGTCAAAACGTTTACGGGTCGGCCGAGGCGTAAACCCGAGCGTAATTATTTTTTTCATACGCTTTGCTTACAAACAGAGGATAGTTTAAGTTCTTATTTGCTGGTATAGCAACAAAATCGGAAAAAACAACAACAAAATTCAGAAATCAATTAATTTCTCTTCTATTTCTATTTTCTCAGACCAAAAACACGAACGTAAACACGTTTGACATTTCGTTTTTATATTTTTGCTGCCACACGAAGCGTAAACGTTTTGACGTTACAAATTAATTTTACGCTAGTTTTCACGCTTCGTGTGGCCTCCCAGTAAACGTTTTGACGTTACAAATTAATTTTACTAGGCGGCTACACGAAGCGTGAAAACTAGCGTAAAATTAATTTGTAACGTCAAAACGTTTACGCTTCGTGTGGCAGCAAAAAATTAAAAACGAAATGTCAAACGTGTTTACGTTCGTGTTTTTGGTCCAAGAAAATAGAAATAGAAGAGAAATTAATTGATTTCTGAATATTTTTTTCTGTTTTTTCCGATTTTGTTGCTATACCAGCAAATAAGAACTTAAATTATCCTCTGTTTGTAAGCAAAGCGTATGAAAAAAAAAATTACGCTCGGGTTTACGGCTCGCGCGAGGCGTAAACGTTTTGACAGAGGCGCAGCAGTTTGGCACTAATCGTTAATGTCAAAAACATTACGGAACACCTCATGTAGCCCCCCAGTTACGCTAGTTTTCACGCTTCGTGTAGCCGTCTAGTAAGTCGATGCTTGTTACATTTTATTATAGAGAACACGCAATGTTCAGAAGGTTAGGTGATGATGTTCATTTATTTGGTTAATTTAATCTGATTTTGTCTTGATCTTCAGCAGTTCTTTCGTCCATACTGCGGCTTTAATTAAAATTGACTACTTTCTACATTCAACTTTTTTAAAATAAACTTGATGTTCCTTTATTTCAAAAATATGACTATGGAAACAAATTTCTTCACTCACACATTCCAATGTGACACACCCACAATGTACACTTTTCTACCCAAAAGAGGCCAGGGAATAATGTGGATTTTATAATGCTGAGTTTGTGTATTCTTTTTCTCGATGACTTCTTAGTTTTTTCTGTAATATGACAATCGTGCTTTCCCTTCTGTTATGTTTTTCCACATTTGGCTTCTTAAGAGGATAATTCTTAAAAACATTATAGAGAGCATTTTCAGATGCTCTTTCCCGTTTGTGCATATTGTGTTCTCTTTTCATGAAGCTGAATAGTCGAAGGCAAGCAGTGGTTCAACTTTTATCGTCGTGGATGGTTAGCAGTAGTTAGAAGTTTGGTTTAGCCGAAGGACGCTTGGTGGGTGATCCAAAATCAACTGCGTACAAAATTAATCAGAAGAATTTAAACAAATCTGCTTGTGTTTCATGTGAGTCTTTTTGTGTCAAAAAAGGTGCAATTCGTGAAATCGTGAGCATTATCTTGAAAGTTGATGAGGATAACGAGGCGTGTACTGTAACTTTGTAGACCAGTGTGCTCTGTTACTTTTGTTCTTGGGTAAGGGTAAAAGTTATTGCTTTTGGGCACGGATCGCGATATAGAACGTTCTTTTTGCTTGTGACTCCGTATTAGCTTCCGAACTCGGCACCCAAATACTTGCGACGGGTAGGTACTCTGTTTTATGGAATAAACGATGTTTAATTTGTGGAATGTTCTTTTTTATTTTTCTATATACTCTGATTGGTGGTTGACGATGCGCGCCAGAAAAGGAGGGCTTGTCACTCTGATAGTTGGCCGAAGTGGTTGAGTGACAGAGAGAGTAATAATGTTTAAGAATTGCTGGAGGTGTGCAGTGAGCATATAGAGCACTAATGAGTCAGAAGGAGCAAGAAGAAAAATAACCTTGAGCGAGAGGGAATGAGTGGATGAATGATTGGTTGGTTGATTGTTTGATGGGGTTGGTTGATGATAGACTGGGATAGAGAGTGATAGACAGAGAAACGCGAAACTCCAGTTCCGTGGAGACCTGTTTACAAGAGCAAGTTTTGCATTTTTAAGTTATGTTTACGAAATTTTTTATTTTAATATTTTAGGCAAAGTTGCAAGTTGTGCGTTTCCTGTCCATGGTGGTTTAACATATTTGTGAGTAGATATGTTACATTTTGAGCTCGAATGATCATAATATATAGAGCTATGAACTGATTGGCTGAACATAGTTTCATTTAATATTTGACTGCTTCCAACATTGCCACAATACTACTTCGAAAGGATCCAAGTTTTTTCACATTTGAACGGTACCGTCAATTTTCCTTCGGACAGTTTAGATATGCGGCGTTCTATTGTTCAGATTGAGCGAATCAGGTCAGAGGCGTTGTAATATAGCACCTCATAATGTGTTTTCTCCAAACTTTCACGTAGTTGCTCAAATTGTTCATTCTCCTCTTCTTCCTCATTATCATCCTCTTCATCATTCCTCCTCCTCATCCTCCCACACACAGGTGCGATACGATTCGGTCGATAGAACAAAGTAAGTTTGATTCATTTGCAGCAGGAGGCAAATTCGTTTAGAAGCTACCAAAAACTACTTCCGTCATCAC